>NW_004949932.1:0-1893 GCF_000317375.1 Microtus ochrogaster
AGAAAATAGCCAGAGTTATAGAGATGCCATATAGCTGCCAAAGGAGAAAGACACCAGATGCCAACCAGAACCTTACCAGTAGGCCACATGCTCATGGTGATTCATGAATTAATAAAAATAGGTTAATTTATGATGGAAGAGTTATGTAGAAATATGCATAAGCTATTGGCCAAACAATATTGTAATTAATATGTTGAAGAAATGCTGCTTGTTGGTTCCCAGCCACCTGGCTAGTTTAGACCCAAAATAATCACACAGAAACTGTATTAAATAAATCACTGCTTGGCCTATTAGCTCTAGCTTCTTATTGATTAACTCTTATATTAACATAATTCATTTATATTAATCTATGTATCACCTCATGGCTGTGGCTTACTGAGTAAAGATCCTAGCATCTATCTCCGGCATCTCCATGGAGCTGCCTCCTTTCTTACTCTGCCTCCTTTTTTCCAGCATTCAGCCTAGCTTTCCCTGCCTACATAAGTTCTTCTTTGCTATAGGTCCAAAGCAATTTCTTTATTCATTAATGGTAATCACAGCACACAGAGGGAATGCCCACATCAGCTCACTTTTTCTGCGTAAATAAAAAGAAAGGTTTTAACATTAACATGATAAAATTACATATAACAAATAGGAATCAAAAACTCTAGAAGGATATAATATTACCTAAGTAAACATAAAATGCATTGTAAGCTACTTCCAGAACTCTAAAATTGACAGAAACAACTTACCTTTTAGATAGTCACTTAAAGTTCTTCTGTACCATTGGAGCATCCTTCTTCATCCTACAAGCCCATAGTATCCAGAAGACTTTTCCATGAGGCAGGAAATTTCAAAGACAGTTCCACCTATATTGGAAGTTTGTCAGTCACTTTCTTCTGTATCCTGCAGAATGTCTAGCCGAACCTCTCATGAAGCAGGAACCCTGAATAATCATCTAACTTTTAGGCAAGTTTAGCAGTTATTTATCTGCAGGTCCTGCATGTCCAGTCAAGCTGTCTAGGCAAGAATAGTTTCTTGCCCAAATGGATAACCAACTCCATAAGGACACTCTTTGATGCTTATCTTCCTTTTGAAGTGGCCTGTGCTGTCAGGAGCAGATGTGTCTCATTGTCATGAAAAGTCATAAGTTATTAAAACTTTTTAAATGCCATATTATGAAAGTATCTGAAAGATTTGAAGAAAATATACCTTTCTGAATTATATCTCTAAACATCTAGAAAATCTAACTAATATTACTACAAGCTTAACTGCTATAGATGAGTATCTATTAACTTATATTTCTTAATTATACATTTTATTTTTACATATACCAAAATTTACCTTAAGTTTGTATCAATAAACCAAGATCCATACCAATGCAAAGTATACATCTCTGTAGCATTCCCCCTTTAATTGTAAAGAAGCATTTTACAAACAATATTTGGAGATATGAGTGTAATTCTATTCATACTGATTTCTTCTGACTTTTGGACATAGTAATTTTTGGGGTGTTCATGGCAGCCTTCAGGGTGCCTTCTTCCATCAATCCACACCAGTCTAGAAGCAATCCACAGGTTCACATCCTCTGTGGAAACAAGAGAAGAACCTCTTTTCCAAAGTAACATATACTTACACCCAAATTTAGAAGTCATAATACCTTTATAATATACATGCTGGTTTAGATTAGCAACCCAAACAATGAAATGTACTTAGCTCTTTAACAGTCAAAAAATTCAAAGATAACACAATAATATATATAATCCAGACTCTCTGTGAATTTTCCATTTTTACATGGCTTATATTTTTTACTCCTTTTAATCTATGACTATATGTACTCCGTATCTTTAAAGACTTTACCCCATTTTTTTATTGAAAAAATTTCCACCTCCTCCCAGCCTCCCATTCCCCCCC
>NW_004949932.1:3157-4498 GCF_000317375.1 Microtus ochrogaster
ATTTTTAAAAACATGAAATTTATTTTATGACTCTCTATACTTTTTTTTCTTCTCTTTTCCAAGCCCACATACATTTATCCAACACTATAACTCACCTGGATTTGTCTTTATTGCATATCTGTAATACTTTTCTGTACTGGAGTGCTTTTTAAAATGCTAAGTACTTCTTAAAACTTGAGCTGCATGATTACTATGGTAAATATGGTACTTCCTGTTTGCTCAGCACAGTCCAACATGCTAGAGCTCTTTGCTGCCTCTGATAGCCATGCCCAAAGCCCCATTCTTAGGCACACAGCCAGTCCATGTCATTGTTAAGCAAGTTCCAGCAATCTGCTCAGAAACCCAATCCAAATGCTTCTTCTTCTAAAAGAGCCAAAAGTTACCCTGGCAGCAAGGCCCAGAAAGCCTTCATTTCAAAACAGTTTGCAGGCGAATCAGGGAAACCTCTCTTAAGAGAGCTACACCACACAGCCAAGAAACAGCAAGAAGCTGTGTTAAACTCTGTATTTTGGTGTTTAGAATTAAGCTCTCTCAGGTTCTTAAGTAATTTTAGTTTGCCATGCTGGTGCCATTCTGTTGGATAAGGGCCGCTTGTTGATTCCTGGCCACCCAGGTATCTTAGAACTGAAATAATCATATAAGAACTATATTATTTAAATCACTGCTTGGCCCATTAGCACTAGCTTTTTATTGGATAACTCTTTTATTAATTTAACCCATTTCTATTAATCTGTGTATTGCCACATGGCTGTGGTTTACCGGGTAAAGATCCCAGCTTCTATCATTGATGGCTCCACGGCTTCTCTCTTACTCTGCCTCCCTTCTCCCAGCATTTAGCCGAGCTTTCCCTTCCTACATAAGTTCTCCCTTGCTGTAGGTCCAAAGCAGTTTCTTTATTCATTAATGGTAATCACAGCACTCAGAGGGGGGTTTCACATCATTAATATATTTTTGTGTTATTGTTTAGGTCTGGGTAGCTGGGAAATAAATGATCAATCTCCATCTACACCTCCAAATATCACTTTTAAAGATGAAGGAGAGACTCCTGGAACAACAATTTGGAATTCATTGAATCAGGTAATTTACACTTAGGCCAATATGAAATACATGGAGAATCAGTATGTACTGATTGATTAGAAGTTCAAACAATAAATTATTTGAATGTAAAGAAAGCTTTCGTGTCAATTCTGTCTTTCAATTGCTATTAGAAATATATCTAAACAATGCATTGACCACATCTTCACTAAATTATCATAAAAACCTTCTTAAAAGCTGTAAATTCTTCATCCATTCTTCCATTGAAGAGCATCTAGGTTGTTTCCAGGTTCTGGCTATTACAAA
>NW_004949932.1:5498-9121 GCF_000317375.1 Microtus ochrogaster
AAACAACAAAAAAAGCTGTAAATTCTACAGTAGATTCAGTGGAGAAAAATTAGCTTACAAGCATGTATATTTCTTTGATATTTTGATTTGAGAGTACTACTGGACACATTTGAAATATAGTAGTCAGTGATTACGTTCTCAACATTAGCATTAAAATAACTACTAAAGAGGTTGCTATGATTTGAATGTAGGTTCCCGAAAGCATTTGTTTCTTTATCTGTTTTTAAGGACCCATACTCTGCAATACCACAGTGTTAGAAAGTAAAATATTAATAAGTTATGAATAGTATAATGGTTTTAATTTTGGAATGCAGAAAATGAAAGATTTTTGAATTCATATTCCTTTCATTCTCTCATCTATTTTCCCTTGGGATCATACAATTATAAGGTCCTCACAAGGTGATATCCCCTTTATTTTTGAGTTTTAAGCCTTTAAACTATGACAAAACAAATTTTCACTTGTTTTAAATCACTTAGCTTGTGGTATTTTGCTATAGAAGCAGAAAACCAGGACTAAGTTTAACAATAGTCATAAAATTATCATCACTAGAGTGTAACATTATTTCAAAGCAGCTATAATGTCACATTGTCATACCGTGCTTTCATTTTTATGCTTTCTTCAATAAAGTAATCACATTGTTTCACTCGGCTTATTTTATCCTTTTATATGTAGCCATAAGGCAAATTTCTTCAGATTCATGAAATATTAGATTTTCTTTTAACAGCAACTAAATGTTAAATCTTTTTCATTCTTTAATGAAGTATTCCTTCTAACAGATAGAAGCTTGTTAACTGTTTACTTATATAATGTAGTTACAATGTAGTGGCATTTCTTGTGTCTTTTAATAAATAAACCTTGCCTGAAGATCAGAAAAGAAAAATAGTCAAATTTGGTAGCCTTACAGAATAGGCAATAATGACACATAACTTTAATCCCAGTAGCCAGACTACCTTGCCACAGAAACCAGGCAGTAGTGTTTCATGGTCTCAATCCCAGAACTAGAGTGTATTAAAAAATGGGAAGAGACAGTTCTCAGTATCAGTCTCATTCTCAGATTTTTTGGAGGCAGGGTCACAATTTTGGACTAAAGTTGATGTAAGAGCCAGTGGCTAACTACCTTGCTTTTCTGATATTTATGTTGAATCTCAATATCTTTCTTTGGGTTTTTATTAATTGTGCTTCAAATGGCACCCAACATGGGGCTACTTTGCTTTTCTGACCTCACTTAAGCTTTACTCATTAAACTACAATAAAATGCCACATTACATTTTAACAAAATTTTGGCAAGACATTGGGAAATGTTTCTCATATAGGACTGGTTGATACTCGTATTTTATTTATGAAATTCATTTTAATTATTTCATTTACAAGTTTCCAGTGGATATTTACTAGTCTAAATGTAGAAAGTGTGCCTCTTTCCATTTAATGCTTCAACTAAATAATCAAAGTATAGACATGTTAACATGTTGGAAAGACAGAGTAATATTGGGAAACCATTTGAGAATATTAAGATAAACTGTAGATAAAAGTTATTTGATTAAATACAATTATTGACATAATTCTTAAGAAAACAATGCATTATAAATTTCTATAATTGTATTTCTTCCTACAGCTGCAATATTCAGAATATTAATGGCACTTTTCAAATTCATCAAGATTGTTCTTCTTGTCATGGTGTGGTACCTGGAATTAGTATCTCTGTGATTTTTAATATTACTTTTGCTGAATGTTTCCCACTGCTTTCCTAAAAGAAACAGGAGTGTGAGATGATAAATTATTAATGTGACATGTCATAAAGTAAAATATATTCTTGTGAACTAGATTCTCTAATCAAGAATAAATGAATGCATTTGAATAATTCAACGAACCAAAAATTATACAAATTGTACTCAAATAGAATATTTTGAATATTCTGTTAAAAAATTTAACAAAAGGAATCACTCTTCACATTAACCTGTACTTTTACAAGATAACAGTCAGGTTCTTACATGAAACATTTAACAGCATATCCTTTATGAATTAGAAAGATAAGAATACCTTAAAATTAAATTTGCATGAAATTCAGACTAACTAAAAGTCACCTATCTTGACATATAAGGTTATTATACTGGAATGAAGCTCAAGAGGTCAGATTCCAAACATCTGTTTCATACATTCAGGCAAATTTCAATTATGGTTGCCATGAAAACAATGTGATAGATTTCCATGTTAAGCAATGCTTATTTTTTTTTTGGTGGTACTGAGTTACTACATGAAAATTTGTTAACTGAGAATACAACACAAAAAAAGTGATGTCTTTTTTAACCTCCATTCTTATGAAAGTCGAATAAAGTTTATATGGTACTTCCATTGCACTGTTGGCATAAAGTATTAGAGCTAAGTTGCTATTGCAATATCTATAACTTATTTTGATCCACGATTAGACTATGAAATAAATATTTTGAATGTATCCAACTGTATGTATATTATTATGAGTGACTGATTCTGAAAATAAATTTTGTTGAAGACTAAATGAACAATGTAATTGTTAGGATTTTATGTTAAAGCAATATGTAGTCTTATTGCAGAGCTTAAACTATTTGAAGTGTAAAAATTATAATGTTTTACAGATAATAGTGTTAATTTGTTATTATAAGAATAATGTACTTATATGCTGTAATGATTTGAATGTAATGCTCCTCAAAATTTTGAAGCATTTTTAATACTTGGTACACAGTTGGTTGGTGTTTGGAGAGGCTTAAGAGTGTGTCCTTGCTAAAGGATATACTTCACTGGGGTTTTAATTTTTGTTTTCAATGATTCTTGACATACACAGTGTTCTCTGCCTTTTGCTTATGGTTGGAGATGTGAACCATTAGCCTTTCTAGCTACCATACATTTGTACTACCATCATAGACTCTAATACCATGGAACTGAAAGTTCAATTGAGTGCCTTATTTTATGAAGTATTTGGTGAATGTGGTTTTTATTACAGCAGTAGCAAATTAATAAATACATATATGCTTACACAAAATTATTCACCATCCTTTTAACTATCTACAATATGTTAATTACAGGACATGCTTATATGCTTCTTTCCATTCCATTATTGAGAAAAGGAAAAAGAAAAAAGAAAAAAGTTTCTGCCTCCCCCCAGCCTCCAATTTCCCTCCCCCTCCTTCCACCCTTCTCCCCCTCCCCCCACTCCTCTCCCCTTCCCTCTCCAGTAAAAAGAGCAGTCAGGGTTCCCTGCCCTGTGGAACGTCCAAGGTCTGCCCCCCTCCATCCATGTCTAGGAAGGTGAACAACCAAACTACTAGGCTCCCACAAAGCCAGAACATGTAGTAGGATCAAAACCCCCAGCCATTGTCCTTGGCTTCTAATCGGCCCTCATTGTTCGCCATGTTCAGAGAGTCCAGTTTTATCCCTTGCTTTTTCAGTCACAGTCCAGCTGGACTTGGTGAACTCCCAATAGATCAGCCCCATCGTCTCAGTGGGTGGGTGCACCCCTCGTGGTCCTGACTTCCTTGCTCATCTTCTCCCTCCTGCCACTCCTCATTGGGACCTTGCGAGCTCAGACCAGTGCTCCAGTGTGGGTCTCTGTCTCTATCTCCATCCATCACCAGATGAAGGTTCTATGGTG
>NW_004949933.1:0-1897 GCF_000317375.1 Microtus ochrogaster
CACAGGAGACTCTGGAGCACAAGCTGAAGGTGCCTGGGCTCCCTTACAGGGGACCTTGAGGTCTGCCCCGTAGGCAGGCACTTACCGCTCTGGGTCCCAAAATAGGTCTTATAGTAGTACTATTAACATCATGACATCATATCAACCATGTGGAGTTGTTGTTGTGGGGCCCCATTTTCTTCCCAAAAACTTCGAAGATTACTACAGGAAAATTCATTGTTCATTGTGGAAAATTGAAACATTATTTATACAAACAAAAATAGGTATGAAGAAAAATACATTTTTTTCTAAATTCTTTCTTATTTCTGTCCCATAACAGTCTGCTCCTAACATCGAGTAAATAAATGGATGTATCACAATAACCATATAAGCCTTGCAGAATACAGTCTATATTATTAGTAAAACAGTTACTAAGATTCTCAGTGGTAATGTTGTCTTAAGTTATGTAATTTTCAAGTTTATTAATTTATTAATTAATAAAATACCTGTTATGAGGTTCAATAAATTGTTTTAGGAGTAATAAACTTTATTGTTCAACAAGTGTCGTTGTTTCTGAGTTGTGACTAGCGGTGGCACAACAGGTGGCCCTAGGAATAGTCCAGTACAGCTTTGGTTTCCAACCTTGGTGCTGGTTAAATACTGCGAAATATGCTGTGCTTGACAAACTAAAAGCAATTAAATCTATTCCGTACACAGAGCAAGAAGCCCAGAACTCACAAGCAGGGAGCAAAAAACAGAACCTGCGCAAGTTGCCACATGGCAGGGAAAGCGGCAGTGGGGGGTGGTGAGCTTGGAAAATTTCCCAGTTGTCAGATGCACTTAGCTCCCCTGTGTCCATGGTTTTACAAAAAACCACTTAGTAGGTAAAAGCAAGCCAAGCGGGCAGAGCTGGGATACTTTCTGGGCTGTGGACCCTTTTAGGCCTTTTTAAGCTGGTCAACCCAGTAGGTGTGGAGTTTGGATCAACGTAGGCACCAGGTGAAGACAGACACTTAAAAGAAATCCCATGCTCCCCTGCTCCCATATCCATCCTTCCATTATCTCAACCATCCCATTCCCCCAAGCTCTCCCCATCCTCCCCTTCTCACTTGTCTCTCCCCAGCTCCCCTTTCCCCATCCCATCCCACCCCCCAGTTCCCAATTTTTGCCCAGCAATCTTGTCTACTTGCATTATCCAGGAGGACAACTATATGTTTTTCTTTGGGTTCACCTTCTTATTTAGCTTCTCTAAGATTACGAATTATAGGCTCAATGTCCTTTATTTATGGCTAAAAACCAATTAAAACCGGACTCTCTGAATATGGTAGACAATGAGGGGTGCTGAGAAGCCAAGGACAATGGCACTGGGTTTTGATCCTACTGCATGTACTGGCTATGTGGGAGCCTAGCCTGTCTAAATTTTGGTCAATGGGAAGGGAAGATTTATATCCCTCACAGCACTTACAAAAAAATCCCACTATCTAGAATGGACGTTGGAAATCGTGTCATTTTGTTTTTTTTTTCTCTTTAAAGCAATTTTTGGATTTTATTCCTTTTTTATTGAAAAAATTTCTGCCTCATCCCCGCCTCCCATTTCCCCCCTTCCCCGACTCCTCTCCCTCGCCCCCCATTTCTCTCCCCCTCCCTCTCCAGTCCAAAGAGCAGTCAGGGTTCCCTGCCCTGTGGGAAGTACAAGGTCCTCCCCACTCCATCCAGGTCTAGGAGGTGAGCATCCAAACAGGCTAGGCTCCCACAAAGCCAGTTCATGTAGTAGGATCAAAACCCAGCGCCATGTCCTTGGCTTCTCATCACCCCTCATTGTCTGCCATGTTCAGAGAGTCCGGTTTTATCCCATGCTTTTTCAGTCTCAGTCACACTGACCTTGGTGAGCTCCCAATAGATCAGCCCCACTGTCTCA
>NW_004949933.1:4072-9119 GCF_000317375.1 Microtus ochrogaster
TCAACATAGTAAAAATGGCAATTCTACCAAAGGCAATCTATAGATTCAATGTCATTTTGTTTTTAAATATTGCATGTGCAGTTATCTGCCTAATATTGTGGTCAAGGAGGAAAGAATGAATATTAGGAGAGAACTAGAAAGCGCTGCCATAAGCAATACTTTCAGACTATTTCATTGAGAATACTCAAATCCCCTAGTAAAAAAACCTTCAAAATCCTGCCTGGAAAACACTAGTATTCATAGTTCAGAAAATGACTGTGACAAACGCATATTGGGTTAGAGACTTAGTGATATTGGCACTAGTAGGAGAGGGTCTCATTATTTATTTGCACAATTTTATTTTGTCAAAACTTGAATTCTGAAGATCATTTCTCCAGAAGTAATCCTGTGCTTTTCTGTAAGGTCCAGGGGATGAAGTGATTGATATATTCAACAGTCTCTTTTCAGGAGAAGAAAAACTGGGTTTAAATTTTCAATCACTCCTATTTGTTTTCATTTTATTTTGTTTGATTGCTTTTTATATCTTCAGTCCTGGTTTCAGAGATAGTTGACCCACTCCTGGACACATTATAAATTGGATTGCATACAACTGGACAAATAGCCCAGAAGTTAAGAGAAGTTTCTTATTTTGCAGAAGACCTAGTTTTCATTTCTAGTATCCACATGACAGGTCAGAATTGTGTGTACTTTCAGTGTGAAGGCATCTAATGCCCTTTTCTGGCTTCTACCACCATTTACATGGTATATATGCACACACTTACACTTTGGATTTAGGTTAAACCATGCTTTCCTAGATTACCAGCTTAAATAGAGCTCACTGTGGGACTTCTTGTCCTCCATAATCCCATGATACAATTTTAATAATAAATCACCTTATCTATCTATCTATCTATCTATCTATCTATCTATCTATCTATCTATCACCTGTCTATTTATCATTTATATTTATCATTATAAGCTATTACTTATAGGATTAAGGACTCCTTTTTATCCAAGAATCCATTGCATATTTTTGAAATTCTCTATCCTGATAAACTAGTAAGCTTATGTACTATATTTGTATCATATTATGCATATTAACTACATCTTATTTGTTTTGTTTTTCTGGAGATCACTGACTAATACCATTTCTAAAGACTACTTTAAGGTCTTTGATTAATCATGGCTAGTAATACCATAGCATGACACAAATCTCCAATGAAGGTCATTGTGAGCCCTTGGTATTGCTTTTCCTTTCAAGTCACTGTGATCTTCTGTTTCTCATATGAAATACGTAAGGCACCAGGAGGAACTCCAGAACACTGACTAGTGGAACAAATTTCCAACCTGTTTCAGTGCACTGCTCCATGAGTAGGCCCTGTCTTCTGGCTGAAATAGTCTGTTTTCACAAAATCATTGGAGACTGGATTAAAGAATGAAAGCAACATGCTGGTTTTGGTAACTCTTAGGCAGGCAGAGCATGAGAGTATTGGCATATATCAACTAAGTAACTCACAATACCAGTTCCATTCCTTTATCACCATTACATCTTCAGAGAGAAATTACTGTACTTCACACGAGTCTGTGATTCTATTCATTACAGGTCTGATTAGGAGTGATCTCAGATATGTTTTATCCAGAATGTACAGGAAAACAGAAAAATTCTTATACTGGCTATAATAAACCACATTTTCAGTGTAAAATTAGGGTATCTATGACTCTTTTAGAACACCATAGGATGTAATGATTGCTTTCCTTATAATGATTTAACCCAATATCAACTATCTACCTCAGGCTATCCACACTGCCATGGGCCCATAGGCAAGATGAGAAAAGTAGTTTCTGTACATACAGGGTCATACTACTAATTTCAGCTCATTGTGACCATTGAGAGTTCAGTTTTTACCCATAAAATATATTTTAAATATCAGCTTGCTATTTCATTTAAATTTGGTTTGTTTGTGCTTATTGCATTGGTATAATTGAAAATCAACTAGATATAGTTATTTCCCCAAATTTACCAGCTGGAAAGTAAATAATAGAGCAAGGATGTTACCCTGGAGCTGTTATTTATAGGATTAAAAAAATTTCGATGTAAGAATTAAGGACTCCTTTGTATCCAAGAATCCATTTCATATTTTTGGAATTCTCCATCCTGATAAATTAGTAAACTTATGTATTATATTTGCATTATATTATTCATATTATACTTATATCACAAATTCTTTAATAATGCATTGTAGTCCCAGTTTGAAAGTTATTATAGAAGTGGAGGGGAATAGTTGTTCCCACAGGCTGACCAGGGTAAGAGAAAAGGTTGGTTGGAAGAGTTAAATAGAAATCAAATTCTCATCTTCTCTAGCTAAGTGCACTAACTAATTGCAATAAATAATCATTGCATATTTCAATTTACAATAAATAATCATTGCATATTTGAAAGTAGCTAGAGGAGTTGGTTTTCATCATAAATAATGTTCTCATCACAAATTAATCATAATGTTTGAGGTGATAAGCATGTCAATTACCATGATTTAAAGTTTACACATTGTAGACATGTTTCAAAATATCACATTTTGTTTACATATACTATTATTTAATTGAAAATAAGACAAATTGATAAGATAGAATATTATACCCAAAATTAGAATATGATAATAATCATGCTTTCTCTGACTAGTTTTCATAAAGGAAACAAAGAATTGAATATTAAATCTCCTACTAATGCAATGTTAATTATTAGTTGGGAATCTCTTTAAAAAAATAAAGAAAACTAAGTTGTAAATCATATCATCCTTTTAAATTTTATTGCTTAAAATGTATGTACAAGCTCAGTGTAAGCCATATAGCTTTCATTATCTAACAAAGAAAAGGATCAGAGAAAAATTTAAAAATTGTTTATCATGTGGAACATGTAAGTATTAATAAACAACAACAGCTGTACAACAGCTGCTCATTATCCATATCTGAAGACAAAGTCTGTTTTTTAAAATTATTTATAACTCATTTTACAATTAGGTTTAATATTTTTTGGTAAATAAATCTAAGCAGTTATGTACATAATTAAAAAAATGCATATTGGTATTCCACAATCATAGACATCAGATTAAAATACCTCACACTTTAGTGAAAAAAGTCCTAGAGATATTTGTAAAAGTCTTGCCACACATGGTAAACCTATACCAAGTATTTGCTGTACCCCAGGTACCACTCAAGGTGCTGTAGACCATGAAATATCATCTTAACATCTCTCTTAGTAGATAATAGTCTCATCTGAGAATAGCTCTGAGAGGTTATTAATGTGTTCAGCCTTATACAAGCAGCAAATGATATTGTCTAGATACAAACAATAAGCTTCTGACTCAACTTCATAATTGGTTAAAACATCTTATTATATGCTACTGTTCACAAACAAAAGATAGACTTTTCAGATATGTTATTTAACAGTACACAAATATTAATCAATCAAAGAGACATTTTCTGAACAACGATATCATCATTCAGGATAATTTTAGCTAAGCTATGAAAATAAAATAACACAATGACATTGACATTGTATGTCCTATGTGTGTGAGTATGGAGCTCTGTTCTTTACAATCCCTTTAGGACATAGGTCTCATTTTTCCTCTGGCAGCATAAGAAAGAATGTCAAATGATATGACTTCTTAAAAAATTATACAGTACCAAACTCTTTACATTTTACTTCCATTCATATTTTGTTGGGCGGAAATTGTTAATTGGCCTTACCTAACAGCAAGACTACTGAGATATATAAGTAAAGGGTAGAGAAAAGATTGTAAAAAAGCAATACAAAGCAAAGAATAAGAATATTATGAGGGGATGTTTAACTATTCTAACTGCATGTGCCAAAAATTTAAAAGAAATAGTTTCCAAACTGCAGCAAAACATTCGACAGTGGTGTCATGTGGACACCACAGTAAAAATGATGCTAATTTCTAGAATAAGAACAAGAATGCTCATAAGCTATTGCCATGGCTACTGGTTACTCTCCACTACCTGATGATAAGGCTTCTTGGCTTAAGACACATATACTTATGTTGAACACAGAGAAATCAAGCTGGTTCCCAAGAAGAGTCCCCTATTGACTAGAACTCATGGCACCTGATGCCAGAAAAAAAAAAAAACAATTATCACTATTTTCTAGCTACAAACCTTGTGACTTATAACAGTGACCTGCTGGTAAGATAAACTGGTGCAATAATGGAATAAAGGTTTTGGGAATAATATACTACTTTCTAAAAATTTTATCTGAGGTCAGTTCCAGGAGATGGATTGTATAACTGATTCTACAAAAGTTGGTCAGGAACCTTAGACTAGACATGTCATAAGAGTAGGGAAAACCTACTACTATTGTTTTGCTAAAGAAATATAACAATAAAGCAATTTCCTGTGTCATATTCCTGTAAACACAGATAATGGAATTACTTAACTTTCATTAGAAAAGCTTCTTCTTGAAACAGATGAGAATTAACACAGATTTCCATTCAGGAAAAATATATAAGTGAGGAAATTTGAAGACTTCAATTCTAAATGGAATTGCTTCACAAAACTGCTCACTTTGAGTTTCAGAGACCTATGCAGAAGAGGTGGAAAGATTATAAGACCCAGAGGTGATGGCTAGCAGCAAGGAAACACTGCCTTCCAGACACAACAGGACTCATGCACATATGAACGCACAAAGACTGTGACTACATGCACAGGGCCTGTGCATGTTCAAGTCAGATGAGGTCACAGCACTGAAGAGAGGAAGTAGACATATAGTCATACCCTTAAGCAAGACACTATTTGCATTTGATAATGCTGGAAAAGGAAAAAACAATTTTCTTCAATGGAGTAACACTGGATTTATCAACCATCCTCCAGTGCAGGTCCAATGTACAGGTGAACTTGCACAACACAAATGGACTCAATTATTTTTTTTTGGAGAGGGTGTGTTTTTAGTAGTGGGGCTTTTTTGTTTTGTTATGGCATTCATTTTTTGTCTTATTGATCTTTTATTTGTTTTCATTTTCATATTTTTTTGCTATAAAAAGAAAGAACAGGAAGTTTG
>NW_004949934.1:0-850 GCF_000317375.1 Microtus ochrogaster
CCAATATAACTTAAAGATGTACTGGCCTCAGAAAGGAAACCAGGACATGGGTTATATTGGAGAAGGGATTTTTGCTTTTGTTACCACAGAGGGAGAAATCTGTGCTTTGGATACCATCACAAATGTTAAAGATTCAATCTGAACAGTAGACACCTTTTATTTAGAAGAGATGACAATTCATCAAATAGCATGGTCATTTAATCAAGCTAACCTATAAAAATAACAAATATTTCATTTGATCAGATATAAATTGCAAAAAAAGGGAATCTCCTCAAAATTAGTGTTGGGGGAGGGTTTTGAGTCTTTCTTTTAAGGATAATAAAGATATCCAATTAAGGAATACAAGAAGAATTGAGACATCTGAAGAAAAATGATGAATCATCTAGAAGAAGTATAACTAGAAAAGGAGTAATTGATTTATCGGTTGATCATATTTTGACAGGAAAAAAATTACACGCATCTTAGCCAAAGTTTGTTTCTGCTATGCTCTGTAATACAAATGGATATTTTATAGTCACAATTAATTTAAAGATTAAAGCTTGCCTAGGAGTTGGAGTGTGGTCTTCTCCCTGTTTACAATGAAACATTTTTATTAATGTGAAATCCAAAATCTCTGTCTCATGTCAGAAAAAACACCTGATAAGGGCCAGAAAATAAATAAATAATTATGGACTATTTTTGCTATAGGACAATTGTCTGTATCTTGTCAATTATATTTTAAATAAATGCTGATTGGCCAATAGCCAGACAGGAAGTATAAACAGGACAACCAGACAGGAATTAAAAGCAGGTCAATGAGAACAGGAGAATTCTGGGAGGAGGCAAGCTCTATCAGCAGTCCTGTCTCTTG
>NW_004949934.1:3400-3803 GCF_000317375.1 Microtus ochrogaster
CAATTTCTCATTATGCAGAAACTGGAAGACAATAATACAGGTACCTCTCCCAGAATTTGGCAATTAACCCAAATTTTTCTTTTCAGGATACTCTAAAGATACTATTGCCTCCAGATAGCAGGAAGTAAATTTAAGAATATTATGTCTAGATTTCCATGAGGTGGGATGGGCTGTCTTTGATTTTTCAATGGGTTATGAATATTTGTCATTGTTTAATGGGGTTGATTACAAGATGTTAATGGTTTTGGTCAGAAGAAAAGCTAAACTAGATTCAAGTTGCTTTTAAAAGAAAAATGGGGGACATAGATATGATAGGATAAAAGGGTATAATATTGAATCAACTTTTTTTTCTTTTTTTTTATTGAGAAAAGGGGAAAAAAAACAAGTTTCCACCTCCTCCCAG
>NW_004949934.1:5201-6146 GCF_000317375.1 Microtus ochrogaster
AACTTTTGAAAAGTCAATACTACTTTAAATATTTTAAATGGATTAGATGATTACATGTTTTATACACATTTTATATATTGATACAAATTAGAGATTAATTTTGTTAAAATACTCTGTACATATGTATCTAATCTTGTTTAAGTTATTGTACCTATACCACTAATTTAATAATGTAATACAAGATTCTAATCCTTGAAAGTTATTATTACCAAATATTTAGGATAATAATTAACTGAAAGTTAGTAATTAGTAACCTATTACAATCAAACTAGTAGTAAATTAGGTAGTTTTCAACATCAAACAGATATATTTTAAATAGGCAGGATTTTTTCACAACTTCAGAAATCTACGGAATATGACATTTAAGAAGTTTAATAACATCAGTTTGTATTTTTTATGGCAATGAGACATGTGTGCTCCCAGCAGCACCAATCTCTTTTGGAGGATATGACTGTGGCAAAAGTAAGTCCCTGGGCAAGAAATTGCCCTTGCCTCAGTGACTGTCAGTATGGTTATTGGTAAGAAGGACACCAAAGAATGGGGCTGACAAAAATTGCCAAGGCAAAACAGGACATTACATCATAAACCCTGTATCATAGAAAGGATTGTCAGATATTCTAAGAGTTTAGGTTGAAGATTAATCCCCAATATTGCAGAAAATCATTGGGTTAATGTCCAGACAACCAGCTACTTTTATAATTTCTCACAACTTTTGAAGTTTACTTGCTTGTACTTCTTAATTACTCAGCTAATATTATTTCTTTTTTGAGTCTCTGAGAGAATTGAAGACTACATAACTATAGTTCACAGAAAACAGAAAGTGATTTACTATAGAAAGTATATTAGACAGAAGACATTGAACTCAAATGTTAGACAATGAAGTATTTTCTCTGAATTTCTCAGATAAAAACCCAATCATGATTGATATATTTATTGTTTTTATAT
>NW_004949934.1:7898-9111 GCF_000317375.1 Microtus ochrogaster
AGAGTAACTGCAAAGTAAACTTAAACACATGGGTACAGGATATCACTTTTAGTTCCAGTAGCACAGGCTCTGAGAGTAACAATGATTAAATGAGACCTCCTGAAACTGAAATGTTCCTGTAAGGCAAAGAAACAGTCAATAAGAAAGAACAGTCCACAGAATGGAAAAAGGTCTTCATCAACTGCACATCTGACAGAAGACTGAATCCCAAAATTATATAAGGAAATCAAGAAACTACACATCACAATACCAAATAATCTCATTAATTTCAGGATACAAATCTAAACAGATAATTTTCAACAGGTGAATCTCAAATGGCCAAAAATACATAAAGAATTTCTCAACATTCTTATCCATCTGTCAGGTTCATTGTACTGTGATTTATACTGAGGTCTTTAATGCATCTGGGTTTAAGTTTTGTGCATATGGATAGATATGAATCTATTTTCACTCTTCTACATGTTGATAGATATGCCAGCACTATTTGTTAAAGATGTTTTCTTTTCTCCATTGTATACTTTTAGCTTCTTTCTCAAAAAAAAATCAGGTTTTCATAGGTATATTGATTAATATTTGAGACTTTGATTCAATTGTTGATTAACTTCTATGTGGTTATATCAATCAAACTGTTTTAAATACTGTAGCTCTATAACAGAGCTTGATGTCAGGGATGGTGATGCTTCTGGAAGTTTTTTTATTGTGCATGATTGTTTTGGCTATCCTGTGTTTTTTGTTTTTTCATATAAAGTTTATTATTGTTCTTTCAAGGTCTTTGACAATTGTGTTGAAATTTTGATGGGGATTGTACTGAATCTGTAGACTACTTATGGTAGGGTTGTCATTTTTAATATGTTGATCTTACCGAACCAAAAGCATATTTCCATTTTCTCATGTCTTTTTCAATTTTTCCTTCGAAGATTTAAGTTCTATTCAAACAGGTCTTTTACTTCTTTGGTAAGTCTTACCCCAAGATATTTTGTTATTTGTGGCTAAAAGGAAAGGGGAACGTTTTCCAAATTTTTTCTTAGCATCTTTATCATTTGTACATTGAATGGTTACTGATATTTTTGCATTGATCTTGTATAGTTTTACATTTCTCTAGGTATTTATCATCTATAGAAGTTCCCTCATAGAGTATTTGTTATCACCTATGTATACAATTATATTATTTTCAAATAACAATAGTTTGAATTCCCTTCATTTTTTTAATTGT
>NW_004949935.1:0-9111 GCF_000317375.1 Microtus ochrogaster
GCCAACGATACCCCAGGCTGTGCAGAACACCCTGTCTGTCCCCAAAGTCCAGCTATTTCAGATGATTCCACAGGCTGTGCAATACACCCTGTCTGTTCCCTTTTCACTCAGGCTTCAATTCGGTGGCCACCGCCAGGATCTTCTACAAGCTCATGTTGCGGCTGGGCTTCCAGAAATTCTACATTCAAGGCGGGGACTGGGGGTCCCTCATCTGCACCAACTTGGCCCAGATAGTTCCCAAGTGAGTTGATGTAACAATCAGGCATGGTACAGTCTCTCCAGGATCTCTGTGTGGGTGGAATCCACACAGGACACGGACTGTTGACCCGAGGGCCCCTCCAGCAGTGTCCGAGACATTGGAGCACCCCTTAGCCAGATCCCCACAGGCCCAGATGCTGTGGGCCTGGGGCTGAGGAAACATCTTCCCTCATTGGGTGAGAGAGGGCAGGTTGACCCCATCCTCTCCTTGGGGCAACTGTGGTGGCTGTCTAAAGCAGACGAAGAGGCCTATATTAGATCATGTTGGACAAGATCTAGGACAGGCCTGACCAGAATACTCTAGAACAATTCCCTCCTCTCCAGCCACTCATCTCAACTCAGTGGATGCCCCCGAAGGACAGGTGTCATTGGACACTGGCTCTTCAATCTCGTGGCCTGTCCCTTCCGCCCCCATCTCCTCTCACAGAGCAGTCAAGCTCACCTGTGCCCATTCCTCTTCCCGCAGCCACGTGAAAGGCCTGCACTTGAACATGGCTTTCATTTCAAGAAGCATCTACACCCTGACCCCTCTCCTGGGCCAGAGCTTCGGGAGATTTCTTGGCTACACTGAGAGGGATATCGAGCTGCTGTACCCCTTCAAGGAGAAGGTTTTCAACAGCATCATGAGGGAGAGTGGCTACCTACATATCCAGGCCACCAAGCCAGATACTGTGGGTAAGCACACCAGGGCTGGGGGACCCAGAGGGAATCCCACTGACCCTGAGAACACAGCTTACAGCAAGAGAGCCCTAACAAGGTACACAGGACTCTGCTTTCCATGCTGAGAATTAAACTCAGGGCATCGCACGTGCTAGCTAAGCCACCTGCCACTCAGTACAGCTATAATCCCAGGCATGGGAGGTAGAGCCAGGGGACCCCCACAACTTTTAGGTACCTAGTCCACACAGTGAGTTCCAAGCCATCCTGGGCTATATAGCAAGACTCTTGACTCAAAAAAGAAGAGGAGGAAAAGAGGAAAATAAACAAAAAATTTAATTCATAAGAAAAATGATAGGATGATCAAATAAACAGTCGTTTGTTCAAAGGTATTAAATGCAAACTTGTTTTCTAATGGATACAGAACTCATTAACACCCACAAGTAGTCAGGCCTAGTGATGCTTGCAAGCCTGTAATCCCAGCTGCTCTGGAGGCTACAGCAAGACAAGGCCTCCTGGGTGGCTTAGTCTGAGACCTGATCTCAGAGTGAACACAGGAAACATGTCCGTGAGGCAGCTCAGTGGGAGAGCATTTGCCTTGCAACTGTGAAGTCCCTGAGTCCAATCCCCAGTATAGAAACAAAATTGCCTGGAGGGGGGTATGTATTTCTTCTTGAGAGACCAGAACCATTTGTATTTTCCTGGTTTTTCTTTTAGCTGTAAAGTAGCTAAAAGACAAGGGAAGGTGGGACCCCCCCCCACCCTAGAATAGTGTTTCTCAACCTTCCTAATGTTGTGACCCTTAATACAGTTCCTCATGTTGTGATGACCCCCCACCATAAAATTATTTTCATTGCTACTTCATAACTGTAATTTTGCTACAGTTCTGAATTGTAATGTAAATATCTGATATTCAGATATCTAATATGTGACCCGTTTGAAAGGGTCATTCAACCCCCAAGAGAGTCACATCCCACAGGTTGAGAACCCCTGCCTTAGAAGAGCCAAGGCCTGTGAGGTGTCCTCTGGATGTTCCTCTAGTCCATTCAGAGGCCACCTGGGAATCATTTTGCTCACTTCAGAGCCTCCCACAGTTCCCCTGGCAGTCCCATACCCACACCAAGGACAGCCTCTGATCACATTAGCCCTGTGCAAAGTCGGGATTCCTTTTCAGTTATGAAACAGATGCTCATCATATGATTTAAAATGCAACACACACACACACACACACACACACACACACACACACACACACACTCGCGCACAAGAAGTCAGTCTTGAGCTCTCTCGCCTTCCAGCTGCACTCTCCAGAAGAGCTGGCAACCTCGTCCCTTACACATGTTGTAAATGCAGGCCCTATGGGTCCGACACAGGTGAGGGCCTCTTCCGGGACCTGAATGGGTCCCCCGCACTCCTCTAACTAGGTGTCCTAGGGTGCTGTTTCCGGTACTCATCCTTCTGGTGATTGGAGCCACGCTGCATGGACTCTGTATTCTGGCTCCTTTTTCCCAGTATGACTTTCGAGAGGCTTCTATGCTGTTACCCCGGCCATGATATTTAATACTGGCTGTGCTATTGATCTTCCTTTGCTATACGAGGCTACTCAGGCCAGGGCTCCAGAAGTGGGGTGCATTGCTGGGCCTGCTGCCGCTCTGTGGCACCCACACACCTCCGTCCTGGAGTCATACTCTCTGGGGCCAGGCTCGAATCCCTCCCTTGCTCCTCCCCACCCAGGCTGTGCTCTGAACGACTCGCCCGTGGGCCTGGCTGCCTACATCTTAGAAAAGTTCTCCACCTGGACCAAGTCAGAATACCGTGACCTGGAGGACGGAGGCCTGGAGAGGTGAGGCCCCACGGCCCTGCTGCAAGGACCCAGTCCCCAAGCTCAGCCCTTTTCTGCCTGCCATTCCATCCCCACCCCAAGGCGCTCCACAGGGGAAGCCAGCAACCATCTTCAGCCCTTGACTCACTGCACCTCCTACTCCATGGCCAGTGTTGTCATTATGGGGATGGGGAAGTAGAGGCCAGCACGGTCTGGTCACTTGTTGGTGGGGAGACAAGATATGTGTGCCAGGAAGTCCCCAAAGTCGCAAACACCCTTCATCACAGGATAACTGAACCTTCTCTCACGGCACCTATGTAGCCTGTGGGTTCTGTGGCAGCCAGCGGGGAGAGGCAGAGCTGTGAGAACACATACATGTGAGGGTGTGTTTGTGTGTCCCTCCGACACAGTGCTGAGTGACACGGAGCTTAGCATTGATGCTGTGCTCTTTGTGGCATGGTCACATCGAGGCACAGGCTGCAAGACATCCAAGCAGGGGCGTCCATTCAGAGCCCGGATCCACAGAGGTAGAGCTAGGGTAAAATATCATATAGAAGAGACAGACCCATGTGGTCTGGTTGTCCTGGGGTAGATGTCACAGAAAATGTGGATGGCAGCATCTAGAGATGCTGGAACATCCCTACAGAGGAGGGAAAGGAAAGGACAGAGGGATGGGACAGACAGACAGAAAGGACAGAGGCCGATAAGAGCCTCACTCTACAGACCTGAGCAGTAAGAGCAGTTCAGGAAGCAGAGCTGAGAATAGAGTTGAGGGTGGAGTGGGAGTGGAGGTGGAGGAGCAGGGAGGGCAGCTGGAAGAAGGGGCCTAGGGGTAAGGTGACAGATGGTGTGGCTAGCCTAGGAAGGAGAGAAAGCTGACCCGGCCAAGGAGGCAGATGGGTGATTCAGGGACCAACACTGGCAGATCACAATTCTAGGGCAGAAAAACCTGGAAACGCCGGGCCCAAACACAGTGGACACTAGCATCTGCCAGACTAAGATGTTCTCAAAAAGGGTGACCAGGCAGGTGGGGCTGTGATAGACGTGTGGCCCATCAGGACACATCCAATTGGGACCCTTGGAGGCGTCAGCAACTGGGATCGAATGGGGTCAGCAGGGTTGGGAGGCCACTTGGGGCTGTAGCTTAGTCACAGTTAAGGCTCAGAAGATCACAGGGCTGAATCAGTGGGGTCAGCAGGTGTCACAAAAGGGATGCTCTGCAGTGGGCCATCAACACAGAGGCCCTTCTACAAGGCAGACAGCTGCCAGGGATCGCTGGAGCTGTGGAAGGTCACAGCCATGAGTGGCAACTGTAATTCCTCAGCCCTTCTCTGCACTCCCAAGCTAGCCTTACCTGATGTTTCCAGCCTGAAGGGGCAGCCCCTTTGTTCTTACAGCCATAGCTTTCACTGACCTGGGCATCCTGTGTGCTTTCCCAGGAAGTTCTCCCTGGAAGATCTGCTGACCAACATCATGATCTACTGGACAACAGGAACCATTGTCTCCTCCCAGCGCTACTACAAGGAGAACCTGGGCCAGGGTGTCATGGTCCATAGGCATGAAGGGTAAGCCTGGCTGAGCAGGGAGAGGGGACTCTGGGGCTGGGGCTGGTAACCACTTGGCCTTTAATCCATAGAAGGCAAGATGGTGCGATAAGAAAGACAGCAGATGTTCTTGGGATCCTGATGTTCCCCGGATCCTGCTCTGCTGGGACAGAGGTATTGGGGTTTGCAAGGTCTACATTGAGACGCTCAGGTGACAGCAAGGAAACAGACTCACAAAGTGGGTGTTTAGAGGCTCACATGACCTGTTACATGGTCCTCCCAGGCAGAGAGCGTCTTTAGTAAGTGAAAAGCAGGAACTATAATGGGAGGGTAGTGTAAGCCTTTGAGGGCTCCATGATCTAGCTGAACTCTCCCCAGGCCATAGGTGTCCCCTCTGGAAACAGGAGAACACAGCATCTCTGCCTCACCCTACCCCTCTTCCCTGCAGGATGAAGGTCTTTGTGCCCACCGGCTATTCTGCCTTCCCTTCTGAGATACTGCATGCTCCAGAAAAGTGGGTGAAGGTCAAGTACCCCAAGCTCATCTCCTACTCCTACATGGAGCGTGGGGGCCACTTTGCTGCCTTTGAAGAGCCCAAGCTTCTGGCCCAGGACATCCGCAAGTTCGTGTCCCTGGCCGAGCTGCAGTGATGACACTAGCTTCCAACCATGGCTTTAGCAGCAGCCCTGGTTCCCCTGGAGGCACACTGAGGAGAGATGACCCCGTTCTAATGAATATTTGCTTCTGTCCTCTGACCACCCTGGGGGTCCACACTTAACCCCACCCCCCAGAGTTCCCTCTCACCACCCCATATGCATCACCCCACTGCACACCAGGGTTAAGCTTTGATGATAAATGGTTTTATTTCTAAGAGTGTCTGGACCAAATTCCATGTGTTTCTTAGACACCCACATGGGGCTTTCCTTCCAAAAGAGAGTTGCCAGGTGCATGAACCCCATCATGGAGGGTCCTTCTGGGCCATGCTGACTGTGGCAGAGATGCAGTTAGATGCCACCAGTAAGTAGTCTAGGCCACGCTGCACCAGGCAGACCCCAGAAGACTACAAGCACCCCTTGAGCCGCTCACAGTACCCAACCCCTAGGAACAGAAATAGTGTGGCTGGCGGCTATCTGTGAGAAGATCTGAGTACCCCAGGCCCCGCTAGGTGAGCTCGGTGAGATCTGCAGAGCTGTGTTGGTCCCATGGTCCTCTGAGGTAGAGGGAAGGATCACCCAGGTTTGGCTCTGTGCTGCTACGGCAGTGCTTCCTCCCCTTCCCTGAAAAATCTCCTCCTGTCATGATCCTGTCCTTCAGGCATCCCCCAGTGAACCACAGGAAGGATGCTCTTTGTCGAAAGTAGCTGTCCAGCTCCAAGACTCCGCTGGGGAAACGGGCTGCCTGACCTTCTGCGGGCGCAACTTCAGATTGAGGACATGCCCAACACCCAACCTGGGCACCCCACTCTCCAACTCCCACTCTGTCTTCATATCCTTCCCCATGAGCCCTATGGCACTGCCCCCCCCCCCGCAGACGCTGAGATGAGGTCTTACCAGCTGGCCCAGTGGGAACTTTATTGATAATTCTCATTGTCTGTGCGTTCTATGGCGATCCAGAACCTCTGCCCTGATCCAGCCAGAGTCCCAGGTAATGTAACACAAAAACCCAGCACGACAGTTGAGGTGTGTGTACAGCTTCTGGAGACCCCTACTATAAACATCAGCAGCAGCAGGGGCCTTCCTGGTCCCCACCCCTCCCCACTGGGAGTCCCTACATGGGGCTGTACCTGGGCTCTGGAACCCATCTGGAGTTCATGTCAGGCCTGACTGCTTCAGGATAGCAACAGAGATGTTTCCCCCACTCCTCAGAGGACACACATCTTCCTGATACTGTATTCTAGAAGGTTCCCACTTCATTTGGGAAGCCAGACTGTCTGTGGAGACGGGTGTGTCAGCAATGCCTCCTCCCGGCATACGCTGGGAACGAGGGATCTCCAGCACACATCTGGCCTATTCTCTTGCTGTTGGAAGGACCTCAGGTGTCCTTGAGTAATGGCTGTCCCTGGGGATCTTCTCAGGAAAGACTGTCCAAGGACAGACTATTCTAAGAAGAATTCCTGACCTCACAGTGGTATCAGCTGGAAAGGCCAGGGCCGCTCTCCTGTCCTTGGCCATTAGGGTAACATCCATCACTGCTCTGCTGTCTGAGACTCCGACCCCCAGCCTCCCGCTAAGCAACATCTGGAGGCTAGAGAAAAGGAGACTCAGGAAGGAAAGGGATCCTGGCATCTTATTCCTTTGGAGCAGATGCCTCAAGCGGTCGCTGAATTCAGAGGCATGTGTTTGCCGCCCCCTTGTGGCTATCAGAGGAGCTCACATGCGCCCATGAATAGCAAAGCTTCACCCATCCAGAGCCTCCTGCACTCCTCCAGGCAGTGGGTCTGAGCCTGGGCAGGTGAGGAGAGCATTACAGCCCAGGGGGTTGGCATCCATCCTACGAAGCTCCCGGTTTATCTATAGGGGAGGCCTTCCAAGATTCCCAGCCAATACATGAAAACTGCCCTGAAGCCTTAAAACCATCACTACTGAACACTGTCTGGAACTGGGATGGTGTGTGAGGCCACAGGAAATATGACAGGAATTTTCTTTTCCTTCTCCATAAGTTGATGGATCAAAGATTGATGCTCCAGGAGGGTCTCAGCATGTGGTATCTTTTTCTTTACTCATACATTAAGAACGTTCACTTTTCACCTGAGGGTATTGCTTCGAAGTCCCTCTTGGGCATTCAGAATGTCACATGATCCCCCTTGCCTACCAGGGCATCACTAAGCGAAATATTGGCACCTGGTCCTAAGCACTGACCACTGACCTGGTTAACTATGCCGAGACTGGCGGGTAAGGGGCAGGGAGCTAACACAGAGCGGATGCGTGGGAACGGGACTCACACGGGACAGAACTATCTCCCAAGAATGACGTGTGCATGCACGGAAACTTAAGTTTGTTTCTAAAAGAAGGAGATGCAAATGTGAAAGGAGACTGCACCGTACCTGTTGCTAGAATGCATGAGCCTATGCTTAAAAGACCCTCAAGGGAGCTGGCAAGATGGCTCAGCAGTTAGGAACACTGGCTGCTCTTCCCAGGGACAGGGTTCCATCCCCAGCACCCACATGGTGGCTCACAATCATCTGTAACTCTAGTTCCTGGGAATCTGATGCCCTCTTCTGGTCTCTGTGAACACCAGGCACACATGTGCTACACAGCCATACATGTGAGCAAAACTCTTATTAGCCCCCCCCCCCAAAAAAAATAATTAAAGACCCTGCGGAACACAGTTAGCTGATAAACACTTTCAGCAAAGTATGGGAGGCAAAAGCACCTTATCAAGTCACTAGTAGCCAAAAACACTATCAAGCCAGTAGCTTTATATGAAAGAAATCAGAATCCACTCACAATAACTTTTAAAAAGTAAAATACTAGGGCTGGAGAGATGGCTCAGCAGTTAGGAGCACTGGCTGCTCTTCCAGAGGTTCAGATTCCCAGCGTCCACGTGATGACTCAACCATCCGTAACTCCATTTCCAGAGGTTCAGATTCCCAGCGTCCACATGATGACTCAACCATCCGTAACTCCATTTCCAGGGGATCCAGTGCTTGTTCTGGCCTTGGCAGGCACCGGGCATGCATTTTGTATATAGACATACATGCAGGCAAACACCATAGGCATAAAAGAATAAATTTTTTTTAAATGCTTATTTATTATGTATACAATATTCTGTCTGTGTGTATGCCTGAAGGCCAGAAGAGGGCACCAAACCCCATTACAGATGGTTGTGAACCACCACGTGGTTGCTGGGAATTGAACTCAGGACCTTTGGAAGAGCAGGCAGTGCTCTTAACCTCTGAGCCATCTCTCCAGCCCCAAGAATAAAATTTTTAAGCTAATTTTAAAAAAGGAATCTATGTAGTAAAGGGGGTGAAAGACCTCTACAGAGAGAGCTTTACAACACTGAAGAAGAAACTAGAAGATGCTAGAAAAAGGAAAGGTGTCCAATGCTCATGAATACGTAGTTAATATTGTGGAAATGTCTATGTTAGTGAAAGTGGTCTATAGATTAAACTCAGTACCTATCCAAATTCCAACAATATGCTTCAGAAATCATTAAAGAAAGATTACTTCAAAAAATGTATTTGGATCAAACAGTCCCAAATAGCCAAAGTAGTCCTAAGCAGAAAGAACAATGCTGGAAATACCACAGTACCTGGCCTCAAATTACATTAAAGAGCTATAGTGACAGAAACATCATGATACTGACACAAATATAGACACATGGACCAATGAAAAGCAGGAGAGGACCTGGATATAAACCTATACAATGACAACCACCTAATCTCAACGTGTCAAAAAAAGCGTTGATAGAAAGCATCAGCACTATGACCACAGCAACTTTTATGAAAGGAAACTTTTAACTGGGCTGACTTCCAGCTACAGAGGTTTACCCCATTGTCATCATGACGAGACATGGGGCATACAGGCAGTCAAGGTGTTGGTGACAGAGCTGAGAGTCCTACATCTTGACCTGCAGGCAACAGGAAGGGATCTGAAGCCCTAGGCATGGCCTGAGCATATATGAGACCTCAGAGGCCACACTTCCTCCAACAAGGCCATAGCTACTTCAACAAAGCCACACCTCCTCATAGTGCCAGTCACTACGAATTTATGGGGGCCAATTATATTCAAACCACCACAGGTAGTGTTAGGCTTAAGACTGTAAATGGCTGCTGGGGGCAGACCGGGAGCTGGGCGGCAGTGGGTGCTGCTGAGGGCAGACCGGGAG
>NW_004949936.1:0-9110 GCF_000317375.1 Microtus ochrogaster
CTCCCGGTCTGCCCTCAGCAGCACCCACTGCCGCCCAGCTCCCGGTCTGCCCCCAGCAGCCATTTACAGTCTTAAGCCTAACACTACCTGTGGTGGTTTGAATATAATTGGCCCCCATAAATTCGTAGTGACTGGCACTATGAGGAGGTGTGGCTTTGTTGAAGTAGCTATGGCCTTGTTGGAGGAAGTGTGGCCTCTGAGGTCTCATATATGCTCAGGCCATGCCTAGGGCTTCAGATCCCTTCCTGTTGCCTGCAGGTCAAGATGTAGGACTCTCAGCTCTGTCACCAACACCTTGACTGCCTGTATGCCCCATGTCTCGTCATGATGACAATGGGGTAAACCTCTGAAGCTGGAAGCCAGCCCAGTTAAAAGTTTCCTTTCATAAAAGTTGCTGTGGTCATAGTGCTGATGCTTTCTATCAACGCTTTTTTTGACACGTTGAGATTAGGTGGTTGTCATTGTATAGGTTTATATCCAGGTCCTCTCCTGCTTTTCATTGGTCCATGTGTCTATATTTGTGTCAGTATCATGATGTTTCTGTCACTATAGCTCTTTAATGTAATTTGAGGCCAGGTACTGTGGTATTTCCAGCATTGTTCTTTCTGCTTAGGACTACTTTGGCTATTTGGGACTGTTTGATCCAAATACATTTTTTGAAGTAATCTTTCTTTAATGATTTCTGAAGCATATTGTTGGAATTTGGATAGGTACTGAGTTTAATCTATAGACCACTTTCACTAACATAGACATTTCCACAATATTAACTACGTATTCATGAGCATTGGACACCTTTCCTTTTTCTAGCATCTTCTAGTTTCTTCTTCAGTGTTGTAAAGCTCTCTCTGTAGAGGTCTTTCACCCCCTTTACTACATAGATTCCTTTTTTAAAATTAGCTTAAAAATTTTATTCTTGGGGCTGGAGAGATGGCTCAGAGGTTAAGAGCACTGCCTGCTCTTCCAAAGGTCCTGAGTTCAATTCCCAGCAACCACGTGGTGGTTCACAACCATCTGTAATGGGGTTTGGTGCCCTCTTCTGGCCTTCAGGCATACACACAGACAGAATATTGTATACATAATAAATAAGCATTTAAAAAAAATTTATTCTTTTATGCCTATGGTGTTTGCCTGCATGTATGTCTATATACAAAATGCATGCCCGGTGCCTGCCAAGGCCAGAACAAGCACTGGATCCCCTGGAAATGGAGTTACGGATGGTTGAGTCATCATGTGGACGCTGGGAATCTGAACCTCTGGAAATGGAGTTACGGATGGTTGAGTCATCATGTGGATGCTGGGAATCTGAACCTCTGGAAGAGCAGCCAGTGCTCCTAACTGCTGAGCCATCTCTCCAGCCCTAGTATTTTACTTTTTAAAAGTTATTGTGAGTGGATTCTGATTTCTTTCATATAAAGCTACTGGCTTGATAGTGTTTTTGGCTACTAGTGACTTGATAAGGTGCTTTTGCCTCCCATACTTTGCTGAAAGTGTTTATCAGCTAACTGTGTTCCGCAGGGTCTTTAATTATTTTTTTTGGGGGGGGGGGCTAATAAGAGTTTTGCTCACATGTATGGCTGTGTAGCACATGTGTGCCTGGTGTTCACAGAGACCAGAAGAGGGCATCAGATTCCCAGGAACTAGAGTTACAGATGATTGTGAGCCACCATGTGGGTGCTGGGGATGGAACCCTGTCCCTGGGAAGAGCAGCCAGTGTTCCTAACTGCTGAGCCATCTCGCCAGCTCCCTTGAGGGTCTTTTAAGCATAGGCTCATGCATTCTAGCAACAGGTACGGTGCAGTCTCCTTTCACATTTGCATCTCCTTCTTTTAGAAACAAACTTAAGTTTCCGTGCATGCACACGTCATTCTTGGGAGATAGTTCTGTCCCGTGTGAGTCCCGTTCCCACGCATCCGCTCTGTGTTAGCTCCCTGCCCCTTACCCGCCAGTCTCGGCATAGTTAACCAGGTCAGTGGTCAGTGCTTAGGACCAGGTGCCAATATTTCGCTTAGTGATGCCCTGGTAGGCAAGGGGGATCATGTGACATTCTGAATGCCCAAGAGGGACTTCGAAGCAATACCCTCAGGTGAAAAGTGAACGTTCTTAATGTATGAGTAAAGAAAAAGATACCACATGCTGAGACCCTCCTGGAGCATCAATCTTTGATCCATCAACTTATGGAGAAGGAAAAGAAAATTCCTGTCATATTTCCTGTGGCCTCACACACCATCCCAGTTCCAGACAGTGTTCAGTAGTGATGGTTTTAAGGCTTCAGGGCAGTTTTCATGTATTGGCTGGGAATCTTGGAAGGCCTCCCCTATAGATAAACCGGGAGCTTCGTAGGATGGATGCCAACCCCCTGGGCTGTAATGCTCTCCTCACCTGCCCAGGCTCAGACCCACTGCCTGGAGGAGTGCAGGAGGCTCTGGATGGGTGAAGCTTTGCTATTCATGGGCGCATGTGAGCTCCTCTGATAGCCACAAGGGGGCGGCAAACACATGCCTCTGAATTCAGCGACCGCTTGAGGCATCTGCTCCAAAGGAATAAGATGCCAGGATCCCTTTCCTTCCTGAGTCTCCTTTTCTCTAGCCTCCAGATGTTGCTTAGCGGGAGGCTGGGGGTCGGAGTCTCAGACAGCAGAGCAGTGATGGATGTTACCCTAATGGCCAAGGACAGGAGAGCGGCCCTGGCCTTTCCAGCTGATACCACTGTGAGGTCAGGAATTCTTCTTAGAATAGTCTGTCCTTGGACAGTCTTTCCTGAGAAGATCCCCAGGGACAGCCATTACTCAAGGACACCTGAGGTCCTTCCAACAGCAAGAGAATAGGCCAGATGTGTGCTGGAGATCCCTCGTTCCCAGCGTATGCCGGGAGGAGGCATTGCTGACACACCCGTCTCCACAGACAGTCTGGCTTCCCAAATGAAGTGGGAACCTTCTAGAATACAGTATCAGGAAGATGTGTGTCCTCTGAGGAGTGGGGGAAACATCTCTGTTGCTATCCTGAAGCAGTCAGGCCTGACATGAACTCCAGATGGGTTCCAGAGCCCAGGTACAGCCCCATGTAGGGACTCCCAGTGGGGAGGGGTGGGGACCAGGAAGGCCCCTGCTGCTGCTGATGTTTATAGTAGGGGTCTCCAGAAGCTGTACACACACCTCAACTGTCGTGCTGGGTTTTTGTGTTACATTACCTGGGACTCTGGCTGGATCAGGGCAGAGGTTCTGGATCGCCATAGAACGCACAGACAATGAGAATTATCAATAAAGTTCCCACTGGGCCAGCTGGTAAGACCTCATCTCAGCGTCTGCGGGGGGGGGGGCAGTGCCATAGGGCTCATGGGGAAGGATATGAAGACAGAGTGGGAGTTGGAGAGTGGGGTGCCCAGGTTGGGTGTTGGGCATGTCCTCAATCTGAAGTTGCGCCCGCAGAAGGTCAGGCAGCCCGTTTCCCCAGCGGAGTCTTGGAGCTGGACAGCTACTTTCGACAAAGAGCATCCTTCCTGTGGTTCACTGGGGGATGCCTGAAGGACAGGATCATGACAGGAGGAGATTTTTCAGGGAAGGGGAGGAAGCACTGCCGTAGCAGCACAGAGCCAAACCTGGGTGATCCTTCCCTCTACCTCAGAGGACCATGGGACCAACACAGCTCTGCAGATCTCACCGAGCTCACCTAGCGGGGCCTGGGGTACTCAGATCTTCTCACAGATAGCCGCCAGCCACACTATTTCTGTTCCTAGGGGTTGGGTACTGTGAGCGGCTCAAGGGGTGCTTGTAGTCTTCTGGGGTCTGCCTGGTGCAGCGTGGCCTAGACTACTTACTGGTGGCATCTAACTGCATCTCTGCCACAGTCAGCATGGCCCAGAAGGACCCTCCATGATGGGGTTCATGCACCTGGCAACTCTCTTTTGGAAGGAAAGCCCCATGTGGGTGTCTAAGAAACACATGGAATTTGGTCCAGACACTCTTAGAAATAAAACCATTTATCATCAAAGCTTAACCCTGGTGTGCAGTGGGGTGATGCATATGGGGTGGTGAGAGGGAACTCTGGGGGGTGGGGTTAAGTGTGGACCCCCAGGGTGGTCAGAGGACAGAAGCAAATATTCATTAGAACGGGGTCATCTCTCCTCAGTGTGCCTCCAGGGGAACCAGGGCTGCTGCTAAAGCCATGGTTGGAAGCTAGTGTCATCACTGCAGCTCGGCCAGGGACACGAACTTGCGGATGTCCTGGGCCAGAAGCTTGGGCTCTTCAAAGGCAGCAAAGTGGCCCCCACGCTCCATGTAGGAGTAGGAGATGAGCTTGGGGTACTTGACCTTCACCCACTTTTCTGGAGCATGCAGTATCTCAGAAGGGAAGGCAGAATAGCCGGTGGGCACAAAGACCTTCATCCTGCAGAGAAGAGGGGTAGGGTGAGGCAGAGATGCTGTGTTCTCCTGTTTCCAGAGGGGACACCTATGGCCTGGGGAGAGTTCAGCTAGATCATGGAGCCCTCAAAGGCTTACACTACCCTCCCATTATAGTTCCTGCTTTTCACTTACTAAAGACGCTCTCTGCCTGGGAGGACCATGTAACAGGTCATGTGAGCCTCTAAACACCCACTTTGTGAGTCTGTTTCCTCGCTGTCACCTGAGCGTCTCAATGTAGACCTTGCAAACCCCAATACCTCTGTCCCAGCAGAGCAGGATCCGGGGAACATCAGAATCCCAAGAACATCTGCTGTCTTTCTTATCGCACCATCTTGCCTTCTTTGAATTAAAGGCCAAGTGGTTACCAGCCCCAGCCCCAGAGTCCCCTCTCCCTGCTCAGCCAGCTTACTTCTCATGCCTATGGGCCATGATGCCCTGACCCAGGTTCTCCTTGTAGTAGCGCTGGGAGGAGACAATGGTTCCTGTTGTCCAGTAGATCATGATGTTGGTCAGCAGATCTTCCAGGGAGAACTTCCTGGGAAAGCACACAGGATGCCCAGGTCAGTGAAAGCTATGGCTGTAAGAACAAAGGGGCTGCCCCTTCAGGCTGGAAACATCAGGTAAGGCTAGCTTGGGAGTGCAGAGAAGGGCTGAGGAATTACAGTTGCCACTCATGGCTGTGACCTTCCACAGCTCCAGCGATCCCTGGCAGCTGTCTGCCTTGTAGAAGGGCCTCTGTGTTGATGGCCCACTGCAGAGCATCCCTTTTGTGACACCTGCTGACCCCACTGATTCAGCCCTGTGATCTTCTGAGCCTTAACTGTGACTAAGCTACAGCCCCAAGTGGCCTCCCAACCCTGCTGACCCCATTCGATCCCAGTTGCTGACGCCTCCAAGGGTCCCAATTGGATGTGTCCTGATGGGCCACACGTCTATCACAGCCCCACCTGCCTGGTCACCCTTTTTGAGAACATCTTAGTCTGGCAGATGCTAGTGTCCACTGTGTTTGGGCCCGGCGTTTCCAGGTTTTTCTGCCCTAGAATTGTGATCTGCCAGTGTTGGTCCCTGAATCACCCATCTGCCTCCTTGGCCGGGTCAGCTTTCTCTCCTTCCTAGGCTAGCCACACCATCTGTCACCTTACCCCTAGGCCCCTTCTTCCAGCTGCCCTCCCTGCTCCTCCACCTCCACTCCCACTCCACCCTCAACTCTATTCTCAGCTCTGCTTCCTGAACTGCTCTTACTGCTCAGGTCTGTAGAGTGAGGCTCTTATCGGCCTCTGTCCTTTCTGTCTGTCTGTCCCATCCCTCTGTCCTTTCCTTTCCCTCCTCTGTAGGGATGTTCCAGCATCTCTAGATGCTGCCATCCACATTTTCTGTGACATCTACCCCAGGACAACCAGACCACATGGGTCTGTCTCTTCTATATGATATTTTACCCTAGCTCTACCTCTGTGGATCCGGGCTCTGAATGGACGCCCCTGCTTGGATGTCTTGCAGCCTGTGCCTCGATGTGACCATGCCACAAAGAGCACAGCATCAATGCTAAGCTCCGTGTCACTCAGCACTGTGTCGGAGGGACACACAAACACACCCTCACATGTATGTGTTCTCACAGCTCTGCCTCTCCCCGCTGGCTGCCACAGAACCCACAGGCTACATAGGTGCCGTGAGAGAAGGTTCAGTTATCCTGTGATGAAGGGTGTTTGCGACTTTGGGGACTTCCTGGCACACATATCTTGTCTCCCCACCAACAAGTGACCAGACCGTGCTGGCCTCTACTTCCCCATCCCCATAATGACAACACTGGCCATGGAGTAGGAGGTGCAGTGAGTCAAGGGCTGAAGATGGTTGCTGGCTTCCCCTGTGGAGCGCCTTGGGGTGGGGATGGAATGGCAGGCAGAAAAGGGCTGAGCTTGGGGACTGGGTCCTTGCAGCAGGGCCGTGGGGCCTCACCTCTCCAGGCCTCCGTCCTCCAGGTCACGGTATTCTGACTTGGTCCAGGTGGAGAACTTTTCTAAGATGTAGGCAGCCAGGCCCACGGGCGAGTCGTTCAGAGCACAGCCTGGGTGGGGAGGAGCAAGGGAGGGATTCGAGCCTGGCCCCAGAGAGTATGACTCCAGGACGGAGGTGTGTGGGTGCCACAGAGCGGCAGCAGGCCCAGCAATGCACCCCACTTCTGGAGCCCTGGCCTGAGTAGCCTCGTATAGCAAAGGAAGATCAATAGCACAGCCAGTATTAAATATCATGGCCGGGGTAACAGCATAGAAGCCTCTCGAAAGTCATACTGGGAAAAAGGAGCCAGAATACAGAGTCCATGCAGCGTGGCTCCAATCACCAGAAGGATGAGTACCGGAAACAGCACCCTAGGACACCTAGTTAGAGGAGTGCGGGGGACCCATTCAGGTCCCGGAAGAGGCCCTCACCTGTGTCGGACCCATAGGGCCTGCATTTACAACATGTGTAAGGGACGAGGTTGCCAGCTCTTCTGGAGAGTGCAGCTGGAAGGCGAGAGAGCTCAAGACTGACTTCTTGTGCGCGAGTGTGTGTGTGTGTGTGTGTGTGTGTGTGTGTGTGTGTGTGTGTGTTGCATTTTAAATCATATGATGAGCATCTGTTTCATAACTGAAAAGGAATCCCGACTTTGCACAGGGCTAATGTGATCAGAGGCTGTCCTTGGTGTGGGTATGGGACTGCCAGGGGAACTGTGGGAGGCTCTGAAGTGAGCAAAATGATTCCCAGGTGGCCTCTGAATGGACTAGAGGAACATCCAGAGGACACCTCACAGGCCTTGGCTCTTCTAAGGCAGGGGTTCTCAACCTGTGGGATGTGACTCTCTTGGGGGTTGAATGACCCTTTCAAACGGGTCACATATTAGATATCTGAATATCAGATATTTACATTACAATTCAGAACTGTAGCAAAATTACAGTTATGAAGTAGCAATGAAAATAATTTTATGGTGGGGGGTCATCACAACATGAGGAACTGTATTAAGGGTCACAACATTAGGAAGGTTGAGAAACACTATTCTAGGGTGGGGGGGGGTCCCACCTTCCCTTGTCTTTTAGCTACTTTACAGCTAAAAGAAAAACCAGGAAAATACAAATGGTTCTGGTCTCTCAAGAAGAAATACATACCCCCCTCCAGGCAATTTTGTTTCTATACTGGGGATTGGACCCAGGGACTTCACAGTTGCAAGGCAAATGCTCTCCCACTGAGCTGCCTCACGGACATGTTTACTGTGTTCACTCTGAGATCAGGTCTCAGACTAAGCCACCCAGGAGGCCTTGTCTTGCTGTAGCCTCCAGAGCAGCTGGGATTACAGGCTTGCAAGCATCACTAGGCCTGACTACTTGTGGGTGTTAATGAGTTCTGTATCCATTAGAAAACAAGTTTGCATTTAATACCTTTGAACAAACGACTGTTTATTTGATCATCCTATCATTTTTCTTATGAATTAAATTTTTTGTTTATTTTCCTCTTTTCCTCCTCTTCTTTTTTGAGTCAAGAGTCTTGCTATATAGCCCAGGATGGCTTGGAACTCACTGTGTGGACTAGGTACCTAAAAGTTGTGGGGGTCCCCTGGCTCTACCTCCCATGCCTGGGATTATAGCTGTACTGAGTGGCAGGTGGCTTAGCTAGCACGTGCGATGCCCTGAGTTTAATTCTCAGCATGGAAAGCAGAGTCCTGTGTACCTTGTTAGGGCTCTCTTGCTGTAAGCTGTGTTCTCAGGGTCAGTGGGATTCCCTCTGGGTCCCCCAGCCCTGGTGTGCTTACCCACAGTATCTGGCTTGGTGGCCTGGATATGTAGGTAGCCACTCTCCCTCATGATGCTGTTGAAAACCTTCTCCTTGAAGGGGTACAGCAGCTCGATATCCCTCTCAGTGTAGCCAAGAAATCTCCCGAAGCTCTGGCCCAGAAGAGGGGTCAGGGTGTAGATGCTTCTTGAAATGAAAGCCATGTTCAAGTGCAGGCCTTTCACGTGGCTGCGGGCAGAGGAATGGGCACAGGTGAGCTTGACTGCTCTGTGAGAGGAGATGGGGGCGGAAGGGACAGGCCACGAGATTGAAGAGCCAGTGTCCAATGACACCTGTCCTTCGGGGGCATCCACTGAGTTGAGATGAGTGGCTGGAGAGGAGGGAATTGTTCTAGAGTATTCTGGTCAGGCCTGTCCTAGATCTTGTCCAACATGATCTAATATAGGCCTCTTCGTCTGCTTTAGACAGCCACCACAGTTGCCCCAAGGAGAGGATGGGGTCAACCTGCCCTCTCTCACCCAATGAGGGAAGATGTTTCCTCAGCCCCAGGCCCACAGCATCTGGGCCTGTGGGGATCTGGCTAAGGGGTGCTCCAATGTCTCGGACACTGCTGGAGGGGCCCTCGGGTCAACAGTCCGTGTCCTGTGTGGATTCCACCCACACAGAGATCCTGGAGAGACTGTACCATGCCTGATTGTTACATCAACTCACTTGGGAACTATCTGGGCCAAGTTGGTGCAGATGAGGGACCCCCAGTCCCCGCCTTGAATGTAGAATTTCTGAAAGCCCAGCCGCAACATCAGCTTGTAGAAGATCCTGGCGGTGGCCACCGAATTGAAGCCTGAGTGAAAAGGGAACAGACAGGGTGTATTGCACAGCCTGTGGAATCATCTGAAATAGCTGGACTTTGGGGACAGACAGGGTGTTCTGCACAGCCTGGGGTATCGTTGGC
>NW_004949937.1:0-9106 GCF_000317375.1 Microtus ochrogaster
TTTCTAGATTGCTTGTTTTTTCTGTTTGTTTGTTTGTTTGTTTTAGACAAGGTTTCTCTGTGTAGCCCAGGCTTTCCTGGAGCTTGCTCTGTAGACCAGGCTGGCCTCAAACTCAGAAATCTGCCTGCCTCTCTCTCTCTCTCTTGAGTGCTGGGATTAAAGGTGTGTGCCACTACCTCTGGCATCTGCCTCCTTCTTAGTCTGATTCCTCAGATGACTCTCTGTACTTATGCCTACCTCTACTGTTTGTTTCCTGGTGGTGTAGGAAACAGAGAATTACAATATTATCTCTGGAACTTGCAGCCCCGCCTTGCTTTCAGTTTACTATTGCCACTCACCGTGAGTCTGGTGTTCTCCAGTTCAGATAGTTTTTGAATATTTGCAAAGAATGATCCTTAAAACTCATTTTGCTGTTGCAGTTCTTGGGTGTGGGAAGTCATGATTTCTCTTTTCAGTTCCAGATCCATCTTTTACTTACAAGCATATTCTAAACCCTTGGGAAGATCTTCCGTGTGAATTAGGCTGCCCACTTAGGATTCAGCTTTTTGGGGCCCTTTAAAGCCAAACTATGTCCATCAGTTCTCCAGCTTTCCAAACAAGATTACCATTTTTACCACATCCATTCTTGATGTGGGATAAACGGTCTGCCTCAAGGCTAGCTCTTTTGCTACTCTTCCTGTTGCACAGAGCAGACAAGAATGCTCCTACTTACCTTGCAGAGACTGTTGCAACAAAAGGACACAGAACAGGTTCTAACAATATTCTATTCTCACAAAGACTTGGGGCAGAAGGTAATAGGTCAGAATAGAAAGAAAAAGAATTGGTACCAAGAAGCGTTGAAAATTGGTCCTATAAAATTGGATCATTACTGACACCTAGTGGCTATTGCTATGGATTAAAAAAATAAAAATATAACTATAAATGAAGTTGGGGAAGAAAGGAGAGACAGAAACCAAAACCTAAAAGCTATATCATCTTCTGTTCAGTGCTGTGCTCAGTCACTACACTAAGCACGCACGCGGCATCTTCACTGAGAGTAACATCAGCATTGGTAAAGGAAGAGGCAGGAAAGAAAATACATCTCTCCATCTTCTCTGGGGTTTTAACCTGTAACAATCAGTTTCTTTCAGAAGTCCATGCCATAACCCTGAACACTTCTTATAATAATTTGAAACACAAAGTTGGTGGGTTCAAAGAAAATATTCCTTTACTAATTTTGAGAACCATTAGAGATGTTTGTTTTACTTTCTAATAAAATATGACTAGAGTGTTCATTAGTAAATGTTTTGACTAAATAAATACAAGCTAAAAAAGTCTGTGCCAGGCAGTGCTAGCACATGCCTTTAATCTCAGCACTCAGGAGGCAGAGGCAGGCATATCTGAGTTCTGAGGCCAGCCTGCTCTATAAAATAAGTTCTAGGATAGCCAGGGCTATGTAGAGAAATATTGTCTCAAAAGACAAAACAAAACAAAACACTCCTCCCCCCCAAAAAAAAGAAACCCCAAAAAACAAGAAAAAAAAGAGGAAAGAAATGAAAAGTCTCTGTGTGGAATTCACTAGAAGAGCAGATCTTACATATTTCTATTTGCTATAAAACGTGCTTTTAACATTTGTAGGCAGATTACTCCTCCACCCAACACAACAGGCTATAATTCTGCCATAGTTTCCAGAAGATGAAGGAAGAAAATGAAAAACGACACTATACATGTCTACTGTAAAAGGCTAAAGTACAAGGAAATAGTACTTATAACCACAAACTGTACTTAGAATTTGTATCTTTTTTTACCCCATTCAGAGTGGAAAGATTCCCAGAAAGAACAAATAGTCAGAAATTCTGTTTACACTGAAAACTTTTGATTTGGCCATAAAGATTTTACAGAAAGGACATACAGAACACACACCTTTCTATTGCTCTGCATGTTTCAAGCTGTTCTTATACACAGTAGATGATATGACCCTAGGGAAACTATAACTTAATTTATTCCCTAATATAGCAATGATTTATTATAACTATTTTTGATTTAAAAAACTGAACTGAAAATAAACAAGGTATCAAAAGAATAATAGTATTTATAATACTTGTATGAATGTTGAAACTTGTGTATATATGCTATGTATAAATAAAAAAAATATGGATTAGTATACAGTATGGTAGAAAAAAAAATAGTTGTCATTTGGTCCATAACATTTGTCTCAAACTTTAAATGTGTTCTTCAACTACTAGAGTTAATGAAAATCTGGGTTCATAAATTAAAACCATTTTCTAGATCCGATATATATATATATATTGAATATACACAGAGAAACAATTAATTAAATCTGCCAGAAAAATAAAGTAAATGCAGCAAGGTATCAGGTACTTACTGTATTGTTTTTTCTGACAGCAGAAATAAAAAACAAGAAGGAGGCATTGATGTAATAAAATTAAAATATAAAAATGAAATGAATGACAAAGAAAGAGGCTACAGAGGCACAGCAGCGTGCGGTGTACCTTGAAGCCAGTCCACACCTTCCTGTAGTCCTTCTCCTTTGATGGCATCACTCGCACTGAAATAAAAGTTAAACGAAATGTTCAGTTTATGGCATCATACAACTCTAGGATAAAATAATTTTGCCGTATTGCAAAGAAATAAATACTAATATACATTATGCAAAACTATTAAGTATCAAAATAGAATATAAATAGGAGCTTAGAATCTGAGGACTTAGGAAAATACACATGAGACAAATTTTGAGAATCTGTAGTAATGTTAAGAACACATAAACATCAAGTTATTTTCTCACTGTAGAAAAATCCAGAGTTCACTGCCCTACCCTGCTCTACCCAGGGCTCCAACAGCATTTACTTGTTACAAATGTTTGACTTAGGTCACGGTATACTCACAGAATCAACTGACTTCTTCCTCTGTGTAGCCTGGACTACCCTGAAACTCACTGTATAGACCAGGTTGGCCTCAAACTTCTATTTGCCTATCTCTGTTTCCCAAGTTCTGAGACTAAAGGAATACAGCACCACCCCTGGGCTGCTCATAAACTTTTATAAGCTATTAGAAGAAAACAAAACTCCGGTCAATTTCAATTGTACTTTTATATTTACTACTTCAGTAACCTTTGGCATCTGCAACTGAGAGAATATTACCATGACCTAACATGGTTATTGAAGAATTACCTATTTGAAACATGCATGTACAAGAAAAAGTGCTTCCATTGTCTTCCATCCTTAAACCTCTAATGTGATATTTCGTCTATAATTGTTTAAGGTATATAAAACTAAAATAACAAAGTTCAAATAATCGTGTTGGGAGCTATAGACCAATATGTGTTACAGATCTAGCAACTTATTTAAAACCTATGATGATATTAATACATAATTAAAATTTCTGAATAATTAGAGATTATTTTATAGCATTCACTTAGTGGGGAAACAACATCTAAAGCACAGTAGAAAACCTAGAGAATTAAATTAATCTGGTTCTAACTAATAAAATTACTGCCAAGGAATTACTTGTTAAATTGAGACTACAGGTTAGGGAAGAATTCTTCAAATAAGAAGTCAGAAGCAAATGGTACGAGGTAAATTACTAAAAGCACATTTTTGATTACATATCATAATAGCAAGGAAGGCATTAGTAGCTAAAATACTTTTATCAAAAATCCAAACTATTGATTTTGGCACATAAAATTCTAGACAAGAATACAGGAAAGAACTCCTTGTCCATGGGACAAGTGAAACCAAGTGACTAAAAACCCTATATATTTCTCTGAACAAGTTCCACCTTTCCTTTGAGATGAACTGTAAAACTCAGAACTAGAGCAAAAATCAAGCTCTTCGCCACATGCTCCGGTGCTTTGGACTTTATGGCCCTGAGTTATCTCTCAGTGGCCACAGCTCCCATAGCTTCCCCTTCCACTGCTCAGTGGCAGCCAGAGACCTAGCCGTTCCCAGAATAGAACAGGTACACTCTTAGCCATGAAGAGCTTTTTCTTCCTGGCCTCTGGCTGGGTAGTTGCTTCTCCAACCAGGCCTTCACAGGAAATGCTCCCTGACTGATGTCAGGCCACAAAGAGAAGTCAGGCCGTGCTTTCTCTTCCGCTGTTAACATGTCTCCATCCAGTCATCTGATGTCTATTAGCTATTTCACAATTAAATATACAAATCCAAATATATCATGAAGGAACTAAGTCAAAAACATGCTAACTCAAATTGAGACCCTAGACTCTATGATTAGTAAAAATGGTAAAAAGGAAGGTCCCGATTCTTCTTTAGTTTCTCAGACTATACCAATATTCTTGTATCCAATCTAAGGTAAGAGGCAGGTAATGTTTAATCTCCTCTATCCCTGAGGACAAACACCCATAGAGCTGAAGCTGGCAAAGAAGGATAAGCATATTTTCAATCTTGTGCATGCTTTAAAAGATATCACAAAATGCAGAACAAATCTTAAAAATGAAATGCTAATTTGAGTTTAGCAAAATGATGTCCAGTTTGAATTAAGGAGAAGTAAAGTTACAGGCAAGTTAAAAAACATCTCATCATTTTTCTCTGCTGTATGGAGAACACAGACCTGGGAATATAATATTTTTAAGCATCATGACCTCACTTTTCACACAGACATTTTGAGATGTCATAACTGAATAAATAAATCTGGATAAATTCATCTGTTAGTTATCTTAGGTAGAAAGGGGCGATTAACTCATGAAATTAACACTTCATGCACACTTCTTGTGCATCCTGTCAAGGCAACACAGAACTCTGCACAATGCAAACATTAGTATTTATTTGAATTTATGTTGTCTTTAGAGTCCAACAATTTGGAGTTCAGTGGTTTGTGATAGCAAAAGTTCTATCTCAAAATTTTTTTCTGTCTAAAATCACACTCTCCTTTAACTATTAAATATGACTGGATCTCAGATTCAAATTGAACAACCATAGAGTACCATCAACCCCGTGCCACCCCCACTCAAGACCAAGAAAGACTTCACTGTTTCTGTTCTTGGTAGAGGGATGCCGGGCCCCACAGAATCTTGAGGTGGTCTCTGGGGTTTACTTACACTGCTCTGTTCAGCACCAAGGCTAGCTCTTAAGGACGCTTCTTAAAAGCATGATATTAATTCTCTGGAATTTCATACAATCTGTTCAGAGCACATTCACTCCCCCCTCCCTACCCATTCAACTTCATGGTCTCTCTTTTAAAAACCCAGGGAGTCTAGTTTATGTTACCCCTGAAAAGTTTTAGGTGTGGGGTCTCCCCTGGTGTGTGGTTGATCTATCAGGGGTCACACCCTTAAAGAGATACTAACTTTCAAAATGCTGCTAGGAGCGGAACTCCCATCACCCACTCCATATTGGGATTTCTAGGCTCCACTTTCTTTTGCTTTACAGGCTAGGTCACTTCTAGAGACAGTAAACTTCTCTACTTTGTGTCCAACTTCCCCCAAGTTATTATTTTAACTCTTATGGAAAGTGGAAAAAACTACAGAACGACATTCTGGGGCATGGGAAGGTAAGTGGGTAAGTAGCAAAAGAGGATCTTAGGAAGGTAGCACATAAGAATTAATTAAGAAACTCTTTCCTAAATATATAATGCACGCACAGCAGTTTCAGACACTGTTTGCTAGTATGTCCATATACAACCATTACCTCTACTTCCTCATTTGAATAAATGTAAAATATATGTACCATGTACTAGTCACAAAATTGGGAAAAGAAAAATAAGGCAGCAATTAAAACAGGGCAGAAATCCCAACTCCTAGAGAGCTGAGGCTAGTGTTAGGAAGACAGACTACCGCCAAAATAAAAAGCAAAAAAGGGGCCACATGGTAATGGTGAAACACAATAGCAATCTCGGAGGATGACTCAGACAAGGCGACACCAGAGGGCGACTTTCCCAAGAAAGGATTGGGTTTGGCTGATTTCAAGTGAAAAAGCAAGTCACTGTGCTTGAAGGTAGGACAGCAAATGGATTATTTTATTTATGTTTTTTACCATAAGATTTTTTTAAAAAACATACTTTTTATAGTGCTAAAGGATTTGAAAAGTTAACAGTAACATATTCATGAATAACTGAAATGTCACAATTCTGTGAAATACTTTGCATTTTACCATGTTTGCCATTTATAAATGATGTAAGAAAAACCTAAGCAGAACCCTACATTTCACAGACCTTTCAGAAAGACAAAATGAGAAATAAAAATGTTTTACCAAATATGCCACGGCTTGTCTTTGATGTTCTCTAAGCACAGCAACTGAGACACCTTCACAGATGTCACTGCGTCTCTGAGATCCATTTTATTCGCAAAGAACAAGATTGGAATCCGGCGGTGCTTAATATCTGAAAGAGAAAGATGCCTTCACAACACTTCTAGTGATTTGGATCTCTTTGCCCTAAAACCTTAAAACCGAAATAAGATAAACTGTTTCCCATTGCTTCTTTTAATATGACCCATACACAAACACAGATGCACAGTTAGACATTCATCTAAACAAAGAAATCAAAACTGCTTGGTAAGACCGTGTGCTAGGGACTTTAAACCAAAGAATAAAGTCAGAGAAGGAGAATCTAGCCGTTAGAGAAGCAGTTATGCAAAAGGACAAATATTTCTCTTGTTTGCAGTTGTCAACACAAGGGAGACAGACCTAAATAGGAAGATGAAGAGGAAATGGACTTGCATCATGAACAAATGAGATTTTTTAACAACGTTATTTTTCTCATTTACAATTCTGAAAGCATTTTCCAAAGGTTTTGTGTATTGTTTTACATTTAACGGTGTGTGCACGTGTGTGTGAGTGTTGAGCACACATGGATATAGGTGTGCCATGGGAGGCATATGGTGACAGGAAGGATTCAACTCTCTCCCTGTCTACCATGTGGAGCTGCAGAATCAAACTCGGGATGGATCCCAGGTTTGGCAGCAAGTGCTCCTAGCTGCTAAGTGAAGCCAAGTCCAAACACATTAAAGAATTAGAATCCAGGAGAATCTCTTTCCCACCTTTGTGCGCAATCGCCTTCCACAGTAAGGACAATGCACACCAGCAACTTCACAGCTTGTAGAAACACTGTGTATTTCCAGCCATAATTATTCCAGCTAATTCCTTGTAACAACACACTTACCAATATTCTACATGTTTATCTTTTCACTTAATTCCCTAACTTACCCTTGTTACCTAGGCAACACAAAAACAAAAAGCCCAGGGGTTCACAACTGCCTGTATATCCAATTCCAGGGGATCTGATGCACTCTTGTGGCCTTTGTGGGCTCCTGCATGCCCATGGTACACATAAATACACTCAGGCACACACATACTTAAATAAAAAATAAATAAAACCACAATCTAATTGTTCTTCCTACTTGAAGTTTTCCTAACATTGACAGCAAAACAAGGCAGAAACATGGCCACCTTGCTAGCTGCTCCTGTTTCAACGTACTATGAAAATAAGGTAACCAAAGCAACTGTACCCGATATCCTATTACTCAGAATGCCATTTCCCCTCATCTTTTCTGTCTGAATATTACTCTCTTATTACTATAGATTATTTATATATGTAGTAAAGCAGAGAATTTTTAATGTTAAAGAAATAAATGCCAGTATTCCCTCCCAAAATAAAACAAAAAAATCACTGTATAAAGCTTTGAAATTAAAAAAAATATGCAAAGTTTTTATAAATTCTGTACAATTGACAAGCTTTAAAATTTATAATTTAATTTGAAAATAATTCTATTTCATAAACAACTTTTTCTTAAACTAAAAAACAAAGCAACACATATAGATGGAACCCAACACACAGACATCATGGCAGAAATTCCACGGATACCTGGGTGATTTAGAAGAGTATCAAGTTCTTCTTTGGCCACAACCATCCTTAATTTATCACTACTATCAATGACAAAAATAATGGCTTGTCCATCTCTGTATAATATAAAGAAATAGAATAATGACATATTTTACTACCACATGCAATACCAAGTGTGTATAAAACATCTTGTCCTAGTAAGTTGGCAGTGTTATATCTGAAATATTTACTAAATATTATGTCTGTATACTCTGAAAATTATCTTGTTTGGAAACATTTGTAAAACAAGTCATCAGCTGTGAAACAATCTTGTTTTTTTTTTTTTTCTTCACTAAATATAGCCAGTAATAATTCTTATCTCTGAGCTGGCCCTTGAAGGAATAATTTGAATAGAAGAGTTTCTTCGTGAAAGCAGCTGTGGTACATAATTACACAGATGTGAGTGGACAAAGTATTGTGTAAGCACTGATAACCCAGGCTTCTAACCCAGGCTGGCCTTAAATTGTGATCCTTCTTTCTTAGTATTACAAGTACTAGGATTGCAGGCATGTGCCCTGTAGCCCGATCGCTGGTTCTTAAAGTGTAGCTATATTAACCACATAGAGAAATGGACACCAAAACCAGAGAAGAGAACAAAGGTACAGTGCTATGAATTGTATGAAGTTATATTATTATAGCAGATTTCGCTTGGATTTTTAATCAGTATTTGACATTAAAATGTAGCCATGTAGTAAGCAATACTCATGAAAATACTTACTTATAATAGTGTTCCCAAAGATTCCTGTACCTTCCTTGCCCTGACATGTCAAACACTGTAAAAGACAAACTATAAACAAAAGCAAGACATTACTATATTTTAAGCAACTAAGCTAAATGGCTATCTTTTAATATCTTAAGTTCTATCAGATCAATCAACATGGTTGTAGGATAATAAATGTGGTCAATATTTAAAAAAATGAAAAATAAATTTATTAATCTAAATATTATTTTGCAGTGAATAACCTAAAAATGTTTCCTTTGCTAATGAAGTTTTCAAGAGTTGTTCTAAGCTTTAAGGGCCGAGAATAAACTAAAGATAGTGGTACAAAAAGGTCTAAACCCATAGGGACTGGAAATAACAACTGATTTCCAGGTAAGTATGAAAACCCAGCTTCAGAGTCACAAAGAGAATGTGGTTACCTGGAGGACTTGAATTTCTCTATGCTGAATCCTATGGTTGGAACTATATCCTGACACTGGGCCTGCAAGAAAAGACATAAATTTAGATATTTGCAATTACAAAGATGGGTTTTCCTCAAGTACCAGATTTTTT
>NW_004949938.1:0-569 GCF_000317375.1 Microtus ochrogaster
ATAGGAATTAGGAAATTAAATAGCATAGTTTTCAAACATCACCTTGTAGATGCATTAAACACAGAGGTTGGAGTTTGAAGAAGCTAATAAACAAAATAGAAAACAAGGTTCTACTTTGATCCAAATACTTTTAATAAGTCACAAATTTAGTGTCTTCCTGTCTTTCTTTCCCACCTTTCTCTTGCTAATGACAGGTTCAAGTCAGAAGTCTCTCAATCAGGTTGAATTTGGCTTGTATGTGCTTTTCTTGAAACCTAAACTAAAACCTAAACCTAAACACACAGAAAGACCTTCCATTACTTGTCCTTCGTGTTCATAAAGACTCAAGGAATTCACTAAGAATCCACTTCTGTCCTTAGTTTTAGTTCCTGGCCCAGAATCACAACTCTAAGTCATTACAACCTCTGTACCTACCTTTTAGAAATGTTATATTCCCAAATAAAATCCGAATTAAAAAAAAAGAAGTGAGATAGCGTTGCTTTTCATTGTAGAAGCACTTTTTGAAAGATAATCACGTACTTTTGAAAGTGTATGAATTTCATGAAATGCTTTTGTGAGAAACGCACATG
>NW_004949938.1:1618-3493 GCF_000317375.1 Microtus ochrogaster
GTTCTTTTGAAAGTGTATGAATTTCATGAAATAATTTTGTGAGAAACGCACAAGGGTTTCTCTAAGGAGAAGAACTGTTGTTTGGGAAACATCAAACTATTGTTAGAAGTGAGACAAGTGTTGCTTTTTACGGTAAAAGCTTTACTTTGAAAGATAATCACGTTCTTTTGAAAGTGTATGAATTTCATTAAATGCAATTCTGAGAAACACACATGCATTTCTCTGAAGAGAAGAGCTGGTGTTTGGGAAATGTCAAAGTATTGTTAGAAGTGAGACCAGTGTTGCTTTTCACTGTAGAAGCTTTATTTTGAAAGATAATCACGTTCTTTGGAAAGTGTATGAATTTCATGATATGCTTTTATGAGAAACACACATGTTTTTTTCTTAAAGAGAAGATATTGTTTGAGATACGTCAAACTATTGTTAGAAGTGAGAACAGTTTTGCTTTTCACAGTAAAAGCTTTACTTTGAAAGATAATCACGTTTTTGCTGGTGTATGAATTTCATGAAATGCTTTTGTGAGAAATGTACATGGGTTTCTCTGAAGACAAGAGCTGTTATTTGGGAAAAGTCAAACAACTGTTAGAAGTGAGACCAGTGTTGCTCTTCACTGTAGAAGCTTTACTTTGAAAGATAATCACATTCTTTTGAAAGTGTATGAATTTCATAAAATGCTATTCTAAGAATTGCACATGTGTTTCTCTGAGGAGAAAAGCTGTTATTTGGGAAATGTCAAAGCATTCTTAGAAGTGAGACCAGTGATGCTTTTCACTGTAGAAGTTTACTTTGAAAGATAATCACGTTCTTTTGAAAGTGTATGAATTTCATGAAATGCTATTCTAAAAAACACACATGCGTTTCTCTGAAGAGAAGAGCTGTTGTTTGGGAAATGTCAAACTATTGTTAGAAGTGATACCAGCGTTGCTTTTCACTGTAGTAGCTTTTCTTTAAAAGATAATCACTTTCTTTTCAAAATGTATTAATTTCATGAAATGCTTTTTTGAGAAATGCACATACGTTTCTCTGAAGAGAAGAGCTGTTGTATGGGAAAAATGAAACTATTGTTAAAAGTGAGACCAGTGTTGCTTTTCACTGTTGAAGCTTTACTTTGAAAGAGAACTATGTTCTTTTGAAAGGGTATGAATTTTATGAAATGCTTTTGTGACAAACGTACTTTTTTTATGAAACGTCTAAGTATTATTAGAAGTGAGACAAGTGCTGCTTTTCACTGTAGAAGCTTTACTTTGAAAGATAATCACGTTCTTTAGAGAGTGTATGAATTTCATGGCATGCTTTTGTGAGAAACACAAATGGGTTTCTCTGAAGAGAAGCCATTGTTTCAGATATGTCAAAATATTGTAAGAAGTGAGACCAGTGTTGCTTTTAACTGTAGAAGCTTTACTCTTAAAGATAATCACGTTCTTTGAAAGTGTATGAATTTCATGAAATGGTTTTGTGAGAAAAGCACATGTGTTTCTCTGAAGAGAAGAGCTGTTGTTTAGAAAATGTCAAACTATTTGTTAGAAGTTATATCAGAGTTGCTTTTCACTGTAGGAGCTTTTCTTTGAAAGATAATCACGTTCTTTTGAAAATGTATGGATTTCATGAAATGCTTTTTTTGAGAAACGCACATGGGTTTCTCTAAGAGTAGCCATGGTTTCAGATATGTCAACCTATTATAAGAAGTGAGATAGTATTGCTTTTCACTGTAGAAGCATTTTTTTGAAAGATAATCATATACTTTTGAAAGTGTATGAATTTCATGAAATGCTTTTGTGAGGAACGCACATGCGTTTCTCTGAAGAGAAGAGCTGTTGTTTGGGAAAAGTCAAAGCATTCTTAGAAGTGATATCAGTATTGCTTTTCATTGTAGAA
>NW_004949938.1:4154-5277 GCF_000317375.1 Microtus ochrogaster
CTGGGTTACCTCACTCAGGATAGTGTTTTCTATTTCCATCCATTTGCATGCAAAATTCGAGAAGTCATTGTTTTTTACTGCAGCATAGTACTCTAATGTGTATATATTCCACACTTTCTTCATCCATTCTTCCATTGAAGGGCATCTAGGTAATCACATTCTTTGGAAAGTGTATGAATTTCATGATATGCTTTTATGAGAAACACACATGGTTTTTTCTTATACAGAAGATATTGATTGAGATACGTTAAACTATTGTTAGAAGTGAGACCAGATTTGCTTTTCACTGTAGAAGCTTTACTTTGAATGATAATCACGTTTTTGCTGGTTTACGAATTCCATGAAATGCTTTTGTGAGAAACTCATATGCGTTTCTCTGTAGAGAAAAGCTGTTGTTTGGGAAATGTCAAACTACTGTTAAAAGTGAGACCTGTGTTGCCCTTCATTGTAGAAGCTTTATTTGGAAATATAATCACTTTCTTTTGAAAGTGTATGAATTTCCTAAAATGCTTTTTGAGAAACGCACCTGCGTTTCTCTGAAGAGAAGAGGTATTGTTTTGGAAAGATCAAAGTATTCTTAGATTGAGACCAGTGTTGCTTTTCACTGTAGTAGCTTTCATTTGAAAGATAATCACGTTCTTTTGAAATTGTATCAATTTCATGAAATACTTTTGTGAGTAAAAGCATATGCGTTTCTCTGAACAGAAGAGCTGTTGTTTGGGAAAAGTCAAAGCATTCTTAGAAGTGAGACCAGTGTTGCTTTTCACTGTAGGAGCTTTACTTTGAAAGATAATCACATTCTTTTGAAAGTGTTTGAATTTCATGATATGCTTTTGGGAGAAACGCACATGGGTTTCTCTGAAGAGAAGCCATTGATTCAGATATGTCAAACTATTATAAGAAGTGGGATCTTGGGGGTGGGGTGGGAGGGGGGTAAGGGGAGATGGGGAGAGTTAAGGCAGAAGGGGAGGATGGGGGGAACTTTGGAAAAAAGGAGGATTGGGATAAAGGAAGGTTGGATAAGGGAGCACGGAAGCACAATTCCTAGATAAGGGAGACACCTTAGGGTTGGCAAGAGCCTTGAACCTAGAGTGGCTCCCAGGAGCCCAAGCCGAGGTCCCCA
>NW_004949938.1:6006-7032 GCF_000317375.1 Microtus ochrogaster
TTTGAAAGATAATCACATTCTTTTGAAAGTGTATGAATTTCATGAAATGCTTTTGTGGGAAACGCACATACGTTTCTCTGAAGAGAAATGCTGTTGCTTGGGAAAGGTCAAACTATTGTTAGAAGTGAGACCAGTGTTGCTTTTCACTGTAGAAGCTTTACTTCCAAAGATAATCACAATCTTTTCAAAGTGTATGAATTTCATGAAATGCTTTTTGAGAAAAGCACATGCGTTTCTCTGAAGAGAACAGCTGTTGTTTGCGAAAAGTCAAACCATTCTTAGAACCGAGATCAGTGTTGCTTTTCACTGTTGAAGCTTTAATTTGAAAGATAATCACGTTCTTTAGAAAGTGTATAAATTTCATGATATGATTTCGTGAGAAAGGCACATAAGTTTCTCTGAAGAGAAGCCATTGTTTCAGATCTGTCAAAGTATTGTAAGAAGTGTGAAAGTGTTGCTTTTCACTGTAGAAGCTTTACTTTGAAAGATAATCACTTTCTTTGAAAGTGTATGAATTGCATGACATGCTTTTATGAGAAAGGCACATGTGTTTCTCTGAAGAAAAGAGCTGTTGTTTGGGAAAAGTCAAAGCATTCCTAGAAGTGAGACCAGTGTTGCTTTTCACTGTAGAAGCTTTAATTCAAAAGATAATCACGTTCTTTTGAATGTGTATGAATTTCATGAAATTCTTTTTTGAGAAACGCAAATGCGTTTCTCTGAGGAGCAGAGCTGTTGTTTGGGTAATGTCAAAGCATTCCTAGAAGTGAGGCCAGTGATGCTTTTCACTGTAGAAGCTTTTCTTTGAAAGATAATCACATTCTATAGAAAGTTTATGAAATTCATGATATGCTTTTGTGAGAAACGCACATGGTTTTCTCTGAAGATAAGACATTTTTTCAGATATGTCAAATTATTGTAAGAAGTGAGACCAGTGTTCCTTTTCACTGTAGAAGCTTTACTTTGAAAGATAATCACGTTTTTGCTAGTGTATGAATTTCATGAAATGCTTTTGTGAGAAACACACAT
>NW_004949938.1:7517-9089 GCF_000317375.1 Microtus ochrogaster
CAGTGTTGCTTTTTACTGTAGAAGCTTTACTTTGAAAGATAATCATGTTCTTTTGAAAGTGTATAAATTTCATGAAATGCTATTGTGAGAAACACACATGCGATTCCTGAAGAGAAGAGCTGTTGTTTGCGAAAAGTGAAACTATTGTTAGAAGTGAGACCAGTGTTCCTTTTCGTTGTAGAAGCTTTATTTTGAAAGATGATCACGTTCCTTAGAATGTATATGAATTTCATGAAATGCTTTTGTGAGAAACACACATGTTTTTCTCTGAAAAGAGAACCACTGTTTTCAGAAACTTGAAAAGTATTGTGAGAAGTGACAATGGTGCTCTTTTCTCTGTAGAAGCTTTAATTGGAAAGATAACCACGTTCTTTGAAAGTCTAAGAATTTCATATGAAATGCTTTTGTGAGAAACGAACGTGCGTTTCTCTGAAGAGAAGAGCTGTTGTTTGGGAAACGTCAAAGTATTCTTAGAAGTGACACCAGTGTTGCTTTTCACTGTAGAATCTTTACTTTGAAAGACAGTCACGTTCTTTTGAAAGTGTATGAATATCTTGAAATGCTTTTGTGAGAAACGCACATGCGTTTCTCTGAAGAGAAGAACTGTTGTTTGGGAAATGTCAAACTTTTGTTAGAAGTGAGACCAGTGTTGCTTTTCACTGTAGAAGCTTTACTTTGAAAGATAATCACATTCTTTTGAAAGTGTATGAATTTCATGAAACGCTATACTGAGAAACGCACATGCCTTTCTCTGAAGAGAAGAGCTGTTGTTAAAGAAATTTGAAACGATTGTTAGAAATGAGACCAGTATTGCTTTTCATTGTAGAAGCTTTAGTTTGAAAGATAATCACATTCTTTTAAAAGTGTATGAATTTCATGAAATGCTTTTGTGAGAAATGCACATGTGTTTCTCTGAAGAGAAGAGCTGTTATTTGGGAAACGTCAAAGTATTCTTAGAAGTGACACCAGTGTTGCTTTTAACTGTAGAATCTTTACTTTGAAAGATAATCACATTCTTTGGAAAGTGTATGAATTTCATGAAATGCTATACTGAGAAACGCACATGCATTTCTCTGAAGAGAAGAGCTATTGTTTAGGAAATTTGAAACGAATGTGAGAAATGAGACCAGTGTTGCTTTTCACTGTAGGAGCTTTGCTTTGAAAGATAATCACGTTCTTTGGAAAGTATATGAATTTCATGAAATGCTTTTGTGAGTAAGGCACTTGCAATTCTCTGAAGAAAAGAGCTGTTTTTTTGGAAAGGTCAAACTATTGTTAGAACAGAGACCAGTGTTGCTTTTCACTGTAGAAGCTTTTTTTGAAAGATAATCACGTTCTTTTGAAAGTGTATGAATTTCATGAATTGCTTTTGTGAGAAACACACATGCGTTTCTCTGAAAAGAAGAAATGTTGTTTAGGAAATGTCAAACTATTGTTAGAAGTGAGACCAGTTATGCTTTTCTCTGTAGAAGCTTTACATTGAAAGGTAATCACATTCTTTTGAAAGTGTATGAATTTCATTATATGCTTTTGTGAAAAACACAGAAGCGTTATTCTGAAGAGAAGAGCTGT
>NW_004949939.1:0-445 GCF_000317375.1 Microtus ochrogaster
TTTTTTCCTTTTCTCAAATAAATAAAAATTAAAAAAAAAATAAATAAATAGATGAATAAATAAACAGCACTTAAAAATAGAATTAAATTCAAAAGCTGGGAAACATTGGAAAATAGAAACAAAGAGATTATAGCACTTATGCCATTGAAGAAAATGAAATCTAAAATATGATAACCAATAATTGATTTCTTAAAGTGATAAATATGATTGAACTCTTAGTTATACTGACTTTGAAACAGAGTAGGTACTTCCCTGGTAGGGAGAATGCCATTAATGAGAGAATGCATGACAATATCCCATGTAAAATGTTAGCTGCTAAGTGCTGTAAGCTGAAACATGGAGTTACGGCCAATGGCCTGTGTCTCAAACATCTGAGCTGACTTCACTGTATCAACCAGGATTGCACATATCTGCATGGGAGAGTTCACTAATTGGAAACTAAATA
>NW_004949939.1:1336-5899 GCF_000317375.1 Microtus ochrogaster
AAACCTAAATGTTAAAAGTGCAGAACTTCTGAAGACCCAGGAGAGACCAGGAGTCTCCGCGTTTGGCAAATGTGCTGATATCTCTCCACATGTGAAGATATAAACACGACAGACACCACCATCTGCGGCTCCCGACGCTCTGTGTGTCCGCTGGCTCCCACCCACCACAGGGGCCTGGAGTCTCATCGGTCAGTCCACCTAGTTTCCGGACAGCAGCCCCTCCCTCTCCAAGCCCAGTTACTCCTCCCGTCTGTGTAGAGCAACCCCTCACTCACCATGGTGCAGCCGCCAAGCTGACAGACTCTCTCCCCACAGGAGAGCCCCAGACGCAGTGCCTGAGGGAGCTGAACATAAAAGGAAGTCAGCTCAGGGAAGAGCCCTCCCATCTGACTGGCGAGTCTGTTGGAGGCTCTGATTGGCTGGTGAGGTCTGAGTGACGGGACCAGGTGAGCAGAAGGGACTCAGCACCATGGTCCAGGACTGGCTTCTAATCTAAAGACAGACTTGCCCCAGATTGGCTGGAAATTTATGTCAAATTCAACAGCAAGTCTCTTGCTAATGTAAATCAATGGGTTCGGTTTTAAAAGGAAGCATACAACTTCAGAAAATTAACTAACATTAAACTAAAGAACCTGGCATTAAAAAAAAAAAGAAATGAGCCGGGCGGTGGTGGCGCACGCCTTTAATCCCAGCACTCGGGAGGCAGAGGCAGGCGGATCTCTGTGAGTTCCAGACCAGCCTGGTACAGAGCTAGTTCCAGGACAGGCTCCAAAACCACAGAGAAACCCTGTCTCGAAAAACAAAAAAACAAAAAAACAAAAAAAAAAGAAAGAAAAAAAAAGAAAGAAATGAACTGGTTGGTGGAGGCACAGGGCTGTAACCCCAAAACTCCATAAGAAGGCAGGCAGGTCTCTGTGTGTTCAAGGTCAGACAGCTAGCAATGCTACACAGAGAAACCCTGTCTCGAGAAAAAAAATCAAAACAATTTTTGAGAATCTGCTTTTGAACTTTTGCTGGTGAGTATTTATTTGTCTGACATATATGGGTGGTGGGGAAGGGATTTCTAAAAGAAATGGTCTGTGTCCTGAAGAGGCTGCAGGATCTGAGAATGAATTCCAATGGCTGCCAGCAGCAGTGAACTGGGGTGTGGCTTCAGGTCCCTGAAGGAGTAGTGTTGCTAGCTACCCTTGACCTTGCAAATAGGCCCCAGTCAAATGTTAAAGTCAGGGCCTGAAGTTCCTCAAAAGGGACTGAAGGGAGACCCTTGTTTATCTAAATGCCTGACTTTGGGGAAAGGACTTGTGGGAAGCAGGCAGCACTTGAAACTAAGGTGTCTTGTCTTATTCTGGACCTCTTCCCAGAAGAATGTTTTCTTCCAAAAGGGAAGGTCATAATGTCCTACTCTTTTCCCAGGATACCTTCCTACCTACCATTCTCGTTCTGTACTGATTCTTAATTCTAACTGAACTCTTCCACTGTAAATAAATAAAGTAAGCAAACATATGTTCGGAAGTATGATCGAATGGACGAACAAACCAACAAACAAGCAAATAAAGAAAAAGTTTAGAGTTGTTAATTGGCTTTTGTTTTCATAATGAAAACTTTTGACATGTTACCTAGAAAGTGTGTGGAGAATAACTTTATACTCAACTACCTCTCTCTTCTTTCTCTGTCTGTCTGTCTGTCTGTCTGTCTGTCTCATACACACACGCACACACACACACACACAGAAACACTTAAATAAAATTTAAAATTAAACAAAATATACCATAAAAGGAAGCAAAACACCTTTACTATCATCATCTCATCACTCAGGAGGCAGAGTGAGCTCTGTGAACTCTAAAAGTCATGTTTTCCCGGCATGGCTATGTAAAGAGATGCATCTTGTCAATATACAAACTAAGAAACGGAAGGACAGTGCTGGCTGGTGGGGGAAGGTGTACATGACTAATACAGGAGGGGTTCATGGGATTAAAATGGAAAGTCTTGTCCTTCACAGGCTGCACAGGAAAACTTCATTGGTGTTACCAAGGTTCAGAGAGCCATCAGACACAGTGAGGTAGAAAATGGGACACGTCCTGGCGATTCTCAATGGAGGCCTAGCACCTTGTTGTAAAGCAGAGAGGTGGAGGGGGGGCACCTATATGGTAGGCACAGAGGATCTGGGAAGCCCACAGTGGTATTTGCACATTTGTTCCTGTCTTGGGTTATGCCCTGTCAGTCAGTCAAGCTGATGCCCACCTGCAGAGAAGAGGAGAGATCCTGCTGGGTGGGGTGGTGGTGGCACATTCCTTTAATATCAGCACTTGGGAGTTCCAGAACTGGTTCCAAGGCTACAGCTAGGAGTCTGGTTTCCTGTGCTCACTCCCCCATAAAGATTTGGGTTTGTGTGCTCCTGAGACCTACCCCAATTTAATAGTGCTATTGCCCTATCATAAAGGATGATAGGGCATGTACATGCATGCTTGATATCACACACATACACTGCCTATGTGGCTGCATTCCTCTGTGAACCCTGTGAGAGTGCCTGGTACCTTCCAAAGACAGAAGATGGAGGGGGGTTCTGCTGCAATTAGAGTTATGGATGGCTGCCAGCTCTCTCTTGGCTGCTGTGAGGACGGTCGGACAGTAACTCACCAAAGACAGAGACATGCCAGACAGGAGTTTTTGGTAGAAAACTAAACTGAACTGAATGGAGTAAAAACAATTTTAATGTTTTCAGAGTTTTGTCTGAGGAACCTTCTACTTAAATGAAAGAAAACCAAATCATTTCAAATGTCCAGATGTCCTCTGAGGGGGATGAATGGATGACAGAAAAGAAAAGAAGATAAGACAGTTTTAGTTGTTCCAAAATCTGCAGGGACAAAATTTCCCCTTATATGGTGTACTGGAGAATAGCAAGAGTTCCTGCTGCATTGTGTCTAGTTTTTCTCACTTGAGGCTTGATGGTGTCAGCTATAAGATTTTCATCTTTTATGATCATGTGAGAGTCTAGTTTTTCTTTTAATTTGATAGATGGACACATGTTCCCTGTAGTTCTATTAGTTGTACAGCTTTGACCATGAAAACAGGTTGTATTTCATTAGAGAATTTCTCTGCATTTTATATTTCGTCTTTGATTGCTATTAAGTGCCATCTAGTTGTTTCTTGGTGTTTCATGAGCACTTTCCTAATTCTTTTGTTTCTTGTGTCTTGTTTTGTTTTATTTTTTGAGGCAGGGTTTCTCTGGGTAACAGTCTTGGAACTTGCTTAGTAGATGAGGCAGGCCTTGAACTCACTGATATTCTCCTGCATCAGCATCCCAAGTGCTAGGATTACAAGTATGATGCCACCACTGCTTGACTTTTCCTCATTCTTTTTCTTAGTGGTGGTGGTGTGATTTTTTGTGTGTTTGTTTGTTTGTTTGTTTTGTTTTTGGAGACAGGGTAAAATTACCTAGTGTGAGTGAGAAGGAGACAGAGAATGCCAACAAATCCACTTAGGAGTTTATTAGAGGGCAGTGTGCACAGGCCTGGAGATCGAGGTGCAGACAGAGAGGATGGTGTATCCAGTTTTTAAAAGCTGCCTTGCACATGTGCACAGGGCGTTGGCGGGACTACATCACACTGGTGACGCAAATGGTGGATGACTGACACATGTTCACAAGAGTTTATTTTTAAATGTTTGGTTTTTGAGACAAGATTTCTGTGTGTATCTTTGGCTGTGCTGGTTACACACTCTGTAAACCGGGATGACCTTGAATTAAAAGATCTACCTGCCTCAGCCTCTCAAGTTCTGGGATTAAAGGCCTGTGTCACCACACCCGACTACTCTATTTCTGTTTAAGTACTTTATCTTTTTTCTTTTCTCTCCCAAGCCAACATATATTTTTAAACACACTGTAAATCATTTACAGGATTCTTTTTCCTCTGAATCTGTCTTTACTGTATATTTCTGTATTTTTGAACATATGAGTCTCCAATCTGCTAAGTGAAATGGCTAGGATTAAAGCTGTTGGTTTGGCGCTGGCTCCTCCACATTCCTTAGCTTCCTGAGAATCTAGCTTCATGGCACAGGTACAAGTGGGAGCTACATTTAATGTCACAACTCTGTGGAATTTTTAGTTCCATGCCTCCACCAAGAAGCCTGATGCTGGCTGCTCATAAGCACCATTTAAGTGTTCGGTGGCAGAGCCTCTTAAAAGAGCTGTGGAGGTTTTTGTCATTAATGCTGAGTCAAGAAGTTTCTCAAAGGAGCAGAGCATACTGGAGAAAGGGCAATTACCAAGAAGCTGGGCTTGACTTTGTTCTCATATGTTTAGAATTCTTTTTCTATACCTTTCTCAGGCATTATGTGGAAATTATTGCCAAACATGAGTGCCATGTATAGATGGAAATTTCTATCCTGCATGTTCCTGCAGCCATTCAGTCCCAAAGAAACACACAGAGGTTTATGTTAACTATAAACTGTTTGGCCTCTTAGCTTCAGGCTTATTATTTTTTATTGATATTTATTGATTTTTACATTTTTCTCTACTCCCCTCCCTGGTCTCTCCCCTCCCCACCTCAACCCTCCACCAAGGTA
>NW_004949939.1:8099-9080 GCF_000317375.1 Microtus ochrogaster
ACATACTGAAGAGAAACCGTCTGAATGTAATAAATGAGGTAAGGCCCTTTTACGTGACAGTAGTCTCCAAGCACATAAAAGAATCCGTACTGGAGAGAAACCCTATGAATGTAATCAATGTGGTAAAGCCTTTTCATTTCAGTTATCTCACAACACATAAAAGAATACATACGGGTGTGAAACCTTACGAATGCAATCAATGTGGTAAAGCCTTTGCATTTCATAGTTATCTCAAAACACATAAAAGAACACACATGGGTGAGAAACCCTATGGATGTAATCAGTGTGGTAAAGCCTATGGATATAGCAGTGCTCTTCTAATGCATAAAAGAACACATACTGGAGAGAAACCCTATGAATGTAATCAATGTGGTATGGCCTTTGCACGTGACAGTAGTCTCCAAACACATTGCTGGAAGTTCTATGGATATGTTTAAATTATTTGATGTTAAGTGTGTCTTCATTTCCCCATTAGTTATCCACTTTGCACTTCATCCTGAAGTATTGCATTCTGAAGTAATTAAGCAGAGATGCTAAATAATGTAATGAATGTAATGGCAATGAGATTTAAATTTGAAAATACTTCTGAGGTGTATGTGCACATGTGCATGTGTGTGTGTGTATGTGTATGTGTAATAGGTTTTATTAGGTGGTCATGACAGATAAATAGAGACTGGCAGACAACTTTGTGGTGTCTACTTTTCTTTATGTGGTGATCAAGATGATGTTATCAGCCTCGCACAGTACAAACATTTCCCACTGAGCTGTCTCATTGATGCTCAAATAAGTTTGATTGAAACATTACATCACTAAAACGTTGTCCTCTTTTCAGATTACATTCTCTGCTAAGGATAGAGAAAGCAGGACAATTTAAATAATAAATCCTATTTGCAAATGCAAATGATATACTACTATCACCTCTTTTGGAATGTGTTAGTTTATTCTTCGGACTAAACACTTGTTCATAACACTTTCTAGATC
>NW_004949940.1:0-4710 GCF_000317375.1 Microtus ochrogaster
GCTGGGTCTCCTGGCGCCGAGAGATCAGGCCTCTGTGCTGGTTGGGCAGGTCGCAAACAAGGCGCCTACCCTGCTTGTTGCAGGCATGCTATAGAAACAAAGGCACTCCCTCCTGCTTGGGTGCCCCGAGGATTCGGACCCAGTGCCCAGACAGGCTGGGCTGGTTGATGTTATGTGCCCAAAGAGGGTGGTGGGGCCGAAGTGGGGAGGGTTCTGGATGGAACCTGTGTGGGTTAGGAAGAAAGAGTCAGTATGGATGGAGTAGAAGCCCTGCAGAGAGCCCAAGAAGGCTAGGGGGCCAAGGAACCTCTGAGCTCCCCGTCCCATGCTGGCGCCGCAGGGCCAGAAACTCACCCCGATGCTGGGTCTCCTGGCGCCGAGAGATCAGGCCTCCGTGCTGGATCGGCAGGTCGCAAACAAGGCGCCTACCCTGCTTGTTGTAGGCAGGCCATAGAAACAAAGGAACTCCCTCCCGCTTGGGTGCCCCGAGGATTCGGGCCCAGTGCCCAGACAGGCTGGGCTGGTTGATGTTATGTGCCGAAAGAGGGCAGTTGCCAGGAAGTGTTTAAATGAATACAGTTTCCATGTTATTATTTTCGGGGCTAAGCTAGCTGTGCGAGAGCCAGGCTGGATGAAAAGCAGGCCTGCTCGCCTCATCACTACACCCACCTTCTGCTTACCTTCAACCACAAAACTGCTGCCATCTGTATACCAGCTCAGACTCCCAGGCCAAGGCTGGTCCTTCAGATAATTTCTGGTATTAGCTTCTGCTGCCAGAATGTCAGTGCAGTAATGGGTAGGTGAGGGGTCATCAGTCTCTGGAAGTAGAGTAGCGGGATTGAGGACAGCAGGGAGAGCAGAAGTCACTCGTTTAGTCAACAAAAGGCTTTGATAATGTGTCATATGAATGTTTGTCATCCATTGGTCAAGGGGCTGTCAGATAATGCTTTCTACAGTGTGGGGTACCACTACAGTTGTCTGCTGTCCCAGAGTGAGCTTATCAGCATCTTTGACAAGCAGAGCTATGGCAGCAATAGCTTTCAGGCAAGAAGGCCATCCTCTGGCAATAGGCTCTATTTTTTTTTGGATAGGTCCTTCAACTTTGTTTCTAATAAAGGCATGGGACACTCATGGAAAACCAGAAAGTAATGAGTCACTTGTCCTCTCCCCAAATCTATAGTTCATAAGGTGGTCCATGGATATTGTTTCTGTCCAGTTGTTCCAAATACTATAGTCTTTTTATTCTTTACCTTTCCCAATGGTTTCTTCAGCTCAGCCCCTATGTCCACTAGAAAATCCATAGGGGTCACCTCCATAGTCAGGGTTACCCTACGCTCAGGGAGGGGATCCGAGATCCATCCCCTCTAATCATCTTCTTCTAGTGCCAGTACCTTAGAGGCCCTTCCTTTCTTCTTTGGGTATTCTCTTGCCCAATATCTTTTTTTTTCAATAAGCACATTGGTCTTTGTCCAAGGGGTACCTCTGTCTGTCTTCACTCATCTTTGGTCTTCTGTTGTCCAGGATGCCTATCTGTCTAGGTCCTGTCTTTCCTTTCTCTCCTAACACTGCAACCAAAATTCTAGTCAAATTTCTCTTTTGTCTATGATCTCTCCAGTCCTCTCTTTCCTTTGCTACCTCTCTCGCTTATCTTCCTCCCTCAGTCTCTTGCTTATGAAACACTTTCTCTGCTCCCTTAACCAAATCCTGCAAGGTATAATCCTGCAACCCTTCTAACCACTGTAACTTTTTCTTAATATCTGATGCTGACTGTAAGGTCATAGCTACCGCTGCTTGCTTAGCCTCAGAGGTTGGGCCAAAGGGAGTATAATGCCTGTAAGCCTCCATTAAATGTTCAAGAAACACAGATGGTGTTTCAATGGGCCCCTAAAGAACCTCTTACCTTGGTCAAATTAGTGGGGCATCTTGCAGTCCCTCTGAGACCTGCCATGAGAGCTTAGTGATAGACCATCAGCCAATTCCATACCTGCTGCCATATTAAAGTACCAATCTCAGGTCAGTTAAGGGGAAACCTGGCATCTATTTCATTTGGAAGATTGGTTGGTGCTTTATTTACTCCAGGGACATTTTTCTGGACCTCCAATGGGATCCTCTCTTTCTCTTCAGTAGTGAAGAGGACCTGTAAAGGCTGCTAACAGTCTTCCCAGGAGGGTTGGTGGGAAAACATCAAATATTCCACAAATTGTTTCAGGCTGGTGGGATTCTCTGAAAAGGAAGGATGATTAGTTCTCCAGTTTTAAAGATCAGTAGAGGAAAATGGCCAATACTGGAGGGGTTGGAGGTGGGGTGAGTCCACCTATAGACATGCAGCGGCAACTCCACTGTCGAATATGGTCCTCCAGAACCTGTGCAAGACTCTGAGCACACCAACTTCCTGTGTCAGTCACAGCCCCCCCACCCCCACCCCCGGCACCGCCGCTAGCACCAGGATCAGACATCTGAGGCAGTGGGTAAGAGGGTAGTGGAGGGCTCAGCCATTCAGGTGGTTCCTCAGTCTCGAGATATATTTTAGATGGAGCCGAAGGTTGGTTCTCAGGTAAATTCTTAGGCCTCAGAGCTACAGGTTTCGGTTTGCGCAGCCAAAATTCGGGAGCCTGGCATCTGCCTATGTACCGAGGGCTTAACCCAGGGTGGGGGATTCTGGACCAAATCTTGCCATAGAGTAATGCTTGGTTGTTGATTGGGATGAGACCCCAGTCCTTCCTGAAATGCAATAGCTTTAATTTAAAAAAAATAATGATTAAATCAAGCACTGGCCACTCCCAAGAGCAAAAACTTTTCCATGGCCCTTTCTTAATCTCAGCTGACAAGTTGTTTTCTCTAGCCCTAACTTAGTTGCCAGAGTCTGTCCGTCATCAAAGTCACAAGTAAAACAAAACAGAGACCAAAGACACACAAACAAAGGCTAACGAAACCTAGACTGCCATGCACTGCACCCCTATGTTTGTGCTCTGTGCACTGGCACTCAGTTCACAAGCTTTGGGCAAGGGGCTGGAGGTTAAAATACACAGACACACACAGACAGAGAGACAGCAACACGGGTCATCCTTGAATTCCCCAAGAATGCCCCCTTTATTGTGTTCAGGGGCAGATTATATAGAGATAGACATGCCCCAGCCAAACCCACCAGAAACCACTCTCCTTCCATTGGGAACTCCTGAAGGTCTCGTGCTCAGAGCAGCTATAGGCATTCAGATCAAGGAATTACAAGAAATTCAGGATCTGGGATCTCACTGCTCCCAACACTAGACAGACAAAAACCACTCCAGAAATACAGATGGTCGGGAGGGTGTGTAGCTCCTCCAATCCAGGAGAACTTCTGAATCCTCACCAGCACCAGCACCCAGACGGGAATCTCCCAGGCATCCCTGGGGTCCCTCCTCACCTCCTGGGATGTCTCCCGGGGTGGAAGTTGGTGATTTCCTAGCACATGTGCTGATCACTCCCTCCATCTCCTTCTGGGATGTGAGCGACTGCAAAACTGAAAGTAAAACACAAAGTACAGAACACGAATTCAGTCGGCATGGGAACACAAAGACACAGACAGACACAGACAATGTCTCACCTCCAAGTGGGTCTTCGGATAAGAGGGTGGTCACCCATCCCAGATGAGCCCCCAAATGAAAGACCCCTAGAGTTGGAAGACTCTCACTCAAGTCTCAGGATAACATGAACCCCCAAGAATTCATGAGAGACTGTCCTTGCTGTAATCACATGAGGTTTATTGACAGGTACCAGTATGATGGGGCTGAGACTTATATCCCATGCAGAGGTAGAGGAGTTCGACCTTGAGTAGCTGGGAGAAGGAGTATTTAAGGGAAGAAACCACAACCTAAGGGGGGCAGGGAGGGCATCATTGGAAGATTCCAAAAGTACCAGTGATAATCACAAGGGAGTAACTCCCCATTTCTCAAGATTTTTCTCAAGATTATAATCTAACTTTGTGATCAGCCAGTTCCTGGCACAAAGTCACTGAACTGGCCAACCTAGATTTTTGGCTCTACTCTTCCTGCTAGGGGAGGGAGTTTGAATTTATCCTGGTCTTTCACCTCGGTCCAGACTATAATTTTGAGAAAGCCCACCAAGCAATAATCCCTCCCCAGAGATGGCCAAGACCACTCCCACAGGGTATTTCAACTGCCCCCACCCCAGAGAACAAACATATGTTTTCCCAGTCAACTTCCCCATCTCCTATCTGAGGGCCTGGAAGACCAGCATCCATTAAACCTGGGCTTTTTCTAATTTAATTTGATATTTACTGATTTGGAATATTACATCTGCTAAGAGGTTTATTGGACCACAAAAACTTTTCAGTAGTTATTTATATTATCTTTGTTAAGGATAGAAATGGTAATTCAACTTTTGCGCTTTTGAATCTGTTCTTCAAGGTAGTAAAAATCTTACTTTAAATTCTACAAAGTAATATTTCTGGTACCTTTTACAGTTTCTCATCTTCTGCCTCTGCTACCTAATATGTAAAACAAGAATAATTTTAAGAACTAAGAATTTTGAGAACATTTGGAGGATATGGTACAATCAGAAAGCTTAATGTAATACTTATAATAAAATACCTACTTTATAAATGAGGAAAATTAATTTTATGATTTATCAAGTGATATTGCACATATAACTCATAAAATCATTGTCACTCAAAGTGTGCTAGATAGAATTGCATCAAAAATCTTAATCTTG
>NW_004949940.1:4810-9067 GCF_000317375.1 Microtus ochrogaster
TGTGTTTCTGTCTCTACAACTGGAAATACTGTGATTTTTCTAGAACTGTATATGATTCATTTGTATAATAAAGATTAAAGAGATATTGCATAAATTAATTTGGAAATTTATTCAAAATTTAAGTTTATTTGCTATTTGCACTTTACTACCATTTGAAAGTGAAGATTGAATTTATAGTATTAATAAATAGTATGAACTTTTGTGAAGAGTCACCATGTATTTCAAAAAACCAAAATCACTGAGATGAATTTTTATAGAAAAAGAAAAAAAATAGGTAAACCTGATTATGGCATTAGCTATATTTTTGACAAATATTATCTATTGACTATATTATCTTTTTGACAAATATTTCTTTTGACTATATTATATATTAACAGATATAATCTTAAGTGTTTACTTTTCAAGACATTCTCAAAACTAGATAAAGTGTTAACTGAATATCCTTGATGTGGATATTAATGTTAATTGGTACTTTATGAATTTGTTCCAGAGAAGGCTAAAGTTTGAGGTCTTAAAAGTATGGCATAAAGTGTATTAGTACAACAAGCTTCTGTTAATTACTGTTTCTTTCTAAATGGTTTTAGCTTCTTGCTTACATGTCATCTATGAAACAACTAACATCATCTTTAAATGCTTTCATACAATGTATTTTGGAAATAATATCTAACTACTAAAAGTTGTAAAAAGATAATGTTTTAGAACTGACATTAAAGTAAATAAATGCATTTGGCAATATAATTATTTTAGAAAGTAAGATTAATATGCTTCTAAAGAATTGAAGAAGGGAGTTTAAACATTAGTAGAGACATTTTCAATGTTATATTAATCTATTAACTATTTTCATCCCATTCTCTTTAATTGGATACTGAATTCATAAAAGGTTGACCATGAACTTACTCTATTGCACAGGCAGACTTTGACATGATTTTCCTGCTTCAACCTTGTGTCACCAGGGAATCCTGGGAGCCAGATTAACCTGGTGATTTCCCTAGAAATGTGCTTATCCTTTCTGTCCCAAGGGTAAACAAACTAGTGCACCACAGTCACCTGGTTTCCATAGCAAACTGGTATGGCTACTGGGATTAAAAATGTGTATCATTGTGCTTACTTGGATTAAAGATTTATGTCATTGCTGCCTCTTCTGTAAAGCTGGCCATCCTGGCTGTTTTATTTTTCTGATCCTCAAGAAAGACTTATTTATTAAAATACAAATGAAATGCAACTACATTTCTCCTCTTTGTCCAAAATAAAAAGAAGGCTCTAGGTAACATAAGAAAACTATAAGCACAATAACTATATATAGCATATACAGCCAATAAATACATCAACAATGTCTAATCAATTTGCATTTGACAAATTCACAAATACTCCATATCTATCCTATCTTCTTGAGTCCAAAGACTTGTTTATAATTTACTTTCTATCATAACTTGCTTTCTACATCAGGTGAAAAAGGAAAACTATAACTCTCTAAGTCGTTATTCCCTCAGAGCAACAAGAAGTAAATAATAGTAACTGACTAAGCAGGAAGTCTGAACAAGTGACTTCTGAAAAAATGTGAGAAATGACGGAAACAGCTGACTGTCTGGACAGTCAACCAAAGTTCTTCTGCAAGGTTGAAACATCCATCTTTTGCCTACAGGTCTCGCATATTCGACAGACTTTTATATGAACAAGGATATTCTGAAAGATTGTCCCTTTTTGTCTTGGCAATATTTGGCAGAAACTTTCTTTTTTGTCCTGCTTGTCTAATTAGGACAGCATGCTGTCAGTTTTCAAGGCAAGGACATTTCCTTGCCTATTGACTTACTTTTGCTATAAAGAAAATCAACCCAATGTGAGTATTATCAGTGTCCATTATCTTCTCTGAAGTAGATTGGTACTGCCAGGAACACATATATCTCATTTTCATAAAACAGAAGAAGATCCTAGGCTATTAAAACATCTTAAATGCAAAATTCTGTAGATCTCTGAAGTGTTTGAAAATGACCTGTAAGTCTAAAATATACCTTTGTTTGACCTTGAAATCATACCTTATTGATATGGATAGTTCTTCTGTATATGTGTTGCTTTTATTTGTTAATGAATAAAATTTATTTTGACAAAATATTGCCAGGCTAGAAGAGATATATGAAGAGAATAGGTGGAGTCAGAGAGACACCATGTAGTTGCCAAAGGAGAAAGATGCAAGCTACCATCCAGAACCTTACAAGTAGGCCACGACCTCATGGCAATACACAGAATAACAGAAAAGGGTTAATTAAAAATGTAAGAGTTAGCTAGAAATATAATCTTTGGTCAAACAGTGTTGTAATTAATATAGTTATTATGTTATTATTTGGGTCTGGGAGGCCAGGAAATGAATAAGCATTCTCAGCCAACAAATGGTGCACCAACATGGGTCGACTACATCCACATAAAATGTGAGAGAGCTTGGGAAGGAATTCTAGGCTCCAAAGAAGGGAGTTTAGTGTACCTTCTTGGTAATCTCACTTTTTCTTTTTCAGATGGGCTCTTTTTTTCAGTGAGCAGGGGTGCTGTGGTTCCTTTAAGAGAGTTCTTCCTGATTCAATATTGGCAGTGAAGGCTGTGAAGCTTCTTTAAGGCAGGGCTTCCTGGTTTGTGCTGGCACAAAAGATTCTGGCTCTGTGGGGAGGTCTGGCTATGGAGCATTTAAATGGGGTTTGTGAGCAGAGTGCTACAGTTTGAATGATGGTGAGTTGGTCCCACTGAGTCCCTGGAGCAGGGGCAGAGAGTATGACTCATAGGGATGGTGGTAAACATTCTTCCACCATGTTGGGCTGGGCAGCACCAAAAGACAAAGTAGCCTTAGTTTTAGCCACACCTGCTTAGCATTAAAAAAGGAAATCCTGGTCAGAAGATGATTGCAGATATGCAATAAAGACAGATTCAGATGGGAAAAAGAAAAAAAAAAACTAAATGGGTCACTATGTATTTTAAAAATGTACATAGGCCTGAAAGAGAGAAGGAAAGAAAAGTCTTTAAAGAGACAGGGTACAGATAGTCATTGATTAAAGGAGTAGAGGAAAATAAGCTACATAAAGATGACAAACTCACATAGAATCTGAATTATTTATATCTTTGTCTTTTCTTTGAATTTTTTGGCTGAATTCAACTAAGTACAGAAAGACATTTCATTGTATGGGCTGTTAACCTGTACTACCATATACATTTTAAATGTATCTTGACTTATTTTTTTTGGTCTAAGGATATGTTGCTTTCAAAAAGAGGTTCTGCATTTGATTCCACAGAGGATAGAAAGCTGTGGATTCCTTACCAGCAAATATGCTTTGATCAACCAAGAGCCCCTGAAGCAAAGTCCCAGATGGTCCAACATTTACGACAGCTTTAGGACTACTGGCTGAGATGGACCTACCACATAGGATACTGCATGAGAAATGTGATTAACAATGTACCTCACAGTCAGCAGTAACTGGTCTAGAGAGCAATGTTCAAATTCCCTAAATTATTGTTTATAAAAGTTTGTTTACATTTAAAAGGGATATATTATAGAGATGTCTACTTTGTGTTGGTATCGATCTTTATTGGAATTTTTGCTCTTGATTAAGGTATTGTGTTTGTGCAGCTCATTTAAAATTATAGTGTATAATTACGAAATACAGGTTAATAGATAGTCATCTATAATAGTCAAACTTGTAGTCCTATTAGTTAGGTTTCCTCGATATAAAGAGATACATTTCAGATGGCTAGGTATTTTTCAAACCTTTTAAAACTAACAGAATATGGCATTTAAAATATTTTAAGAACTTAGTCTTTTTTTTACAGTGAGACATGTCTGCTTCTGGCAGCATCAATTACTTCAGAGAAGTTGATGGGCTTTTTATCCTACTCATTATAGAATTTGCTATCAATGTGACAAGGCTAGCCATTTGGGCATAAAACTGCTCTTGCTTGGAATGTGTGATGGTATGCTGTAGGAACTAAAGATGCAGAAACCACAGAAAATATTCCAAAAGACAGGATAATCCTTCAGGGTTCTTGCCTCACAGAAAAAAAAAAAAAACTGCCAGACATTCTGCAGGACAGAAGAAAGTTACTGACAGACTGCCAATATAGGCAGAAGAGATCTTTAAATTTCCTGCTTCATAAAAAAGTCTGCCAAATACTAAGGACCTGTATGTTGAAGATGGATGCTCCTGTAATGGCGTAAACGAATGCAGACAGATTGTAAAAATATATACAGCTTTAATGGAGAAATAAACTTACACAACCACC
>NW_004949941.1:0-493 GCF_000317375.1 Microtus ochrogaster
GGGGATTGCATTGAATCTATAGATTGCTTTTGGTAGAATTGCCATTTTTACTATGTTGATCCTCCCAATCCAAGAGCAAGGTAGATCCTTCCATTTTCTGTTATCCTCTTCAATTTCTTTATTCAAAGACTTAAATTTCTTGTCAAATAGATCCTTCACCTCCTTTGTCAGAGTTACCCCAAGATATTTTATGCTATTTGTGGCTATCATGAAAGGTAATGCTACTTGATTTCCCTCTCTGCATCCTTATCCTTGGTGTATAGGAGGGCAACTGATTTTTTGGAGTGATCTTGTATCCTGGCATATCACTAAAGGAGTTTATCAGCTGTAGGAGTTCTTTGGTAGAGTTTTTGGGGTCGCTTATGTATACTATCGTATTATCTGCAAATATCGAAAATTTAACTTCTTCCTTTCCAATTCGAATTCCCCTGATCCCCTTATGTTGTCTTATTGCTATTGCTAGAACTTCAAGCACTATATTGAAGAGGTATGG
>NW_004949941.1:1555-5710 GCF_000317375.1 Microtus ochrogaster
TGTGCTTTCTCTGTTTTCTTTATGTAGGCACTTAGTGCTATGAACTTTCCTCTTAGCACTGCTTTCATCATGTCCCATAGGTTTGAGTATGTTTTCTCTTTATTTTCATTAAATTCAAGGAACACTTTAATTTCTTTCTCTCAAAGAACCAACTCTTTGTTTTGTTGTTTCTTTGTAATGCGTTTTTTGTTTCTATTTTATTGATTTCAGTCCTGAGTTTGACTATTTCTTTCTGATTCCTGCTCTTAGGTGTGTCTGATTCTTACTGTTCTAGGTCTTTCAGGTGTGCTGTCTGGAAGACATGCCCAGTGATAAGAGTGGGTTGTTGAAGTATCCTAGTATTAATGTGTGAGGTTCAATGTGTGATTTAAGCATTAGTAATTTTTTCAAGGAATGTGGTGCCGTTGCATTTGGGGCATAGATATTCAGAATCAAAACATCATCTAGGTGGATTTTTCCATTGATGAGTCTGTGATGCCCTTCTCCATCTCTTTTGCTTAATTTTGGTTTGAAGTCTATTTTGGTAGATATTAAGAGAGCTACACCAATTTTTTTTTCCTTAGGTCTATTTGACTGAAAAATCTTTTCCCAACCCTTTACTCTGTGCTAATGCCTATATTTGGTGTTGAGGTACATTTCTTGCATGTAAACAGGATGGGCCCTGTTTTCTTATCCAGTTCATTGGCCTGTGTCTTTTTATTTGCTAATTAAGTCCACTGATAGTGAGATATATTAATAACCATTAATTGTGTGTTCCTGCTTTTATGTTGTTGGTGGTGGTAGTGTGTGTGTGTGTGTGTGTGTGTGTGTGTGTGTGTGTGTATGTATTTCCCTTCTTTGGATTTTGTTTGTGTAAGATTGTTTTTTACTTGTGCTTTCTTGGGGCTAGTTAACTTCCTCATGTTGGGGTTTTCCTTCTAGTACATTCTATATGGATGTATTTGTGGATAGATATTGTTTAATTTGACTTTTCATAAAATATCTTGTTTTCTCCATCTATGGTGTTTGAGAGTTTTGTTGGGTATCTATGGTCTCTTAAAGTCTGCAGGATATCTGCCAGGCCTTTCTGGCTTTTAGAAACCCCATTGAGAAGTTTGGCATTATTCTCTTAGGTCTGCCTTTACATGTTACTTGGCATTTTTTTCTTGTCATTTTTCATATTATTTCTTTGTTCTGTATGTTTAGTGTTTTGATTATTATGTGGAGAAAGAATTTTCTTCTCGGATCTAATCTATTTGGTATTCTGTAAGCTTCTTGTACCTTTATAAGCCTGTCCTTCATCAGGTTGGAAAAATTTTCTTCTGCGATTTTGTTAAATATTATTCTCTCGTTTTTTTCAATCTGGGCTTTTTCTTCCTCTACTCCTATTCTTCTGAGGTTTGATCTTTCCATTGTGTCCCAGATTTCTTGAATGGTTTATGTTAGGAGTTGTATAGTTTTAATATTTTCTTTGACCAATAAATCTGTTTCTTCTATGCCTACGATTCTCTCTTCCAACTCTTTTTTTTTGGTCTTCCTTTCTTTTTTCTATTTATTTATTCATTAAAAATTTCCATCTCCTCCCATCCTCCCATTTACCTCCCACTCCCCCTACTCCCCCTCCCCCTCATTCCCCAGTCCTAAGAGAAGTCAGGGTGTCCTGCACTGTGGGAAGTCTAAGCCCCCCCTCCATCCAGGTCTAAGAAGGTGTGCATCCAAACAGACTAGGCTCCCAATAAGACAATACATGTAGTAGAATCAAAATCCGGTGTCATTATCATTGGCTTCTCAGTCTGCCCTCGTTGTAAGCCACATTCAGAGTCTGGTTTAATCACATGCTCATTCAGTCCCAGTCCAGCTGGTCAGTCCCACTGTCTCCATGGGTGGACGCACCCCTCGCGGTCCTGACTTCCTTGCTCATCTTCTCCCTCCTTCTGCTCTTCATCTGTGCCTTGGGAGTTCAGTCCAGTGCTCCAATGTGGGTCTCTGTCTCTATCTCCATCCATCACCCGATGAAGGTTCTATGATGATATTCAAGATATTCATCAGTGTGGCTATGGGAGTCTTCCAACTCTTGAATTCTGTTGGTGATGCTTGCATCTGTAGTTCCTGTTCTCTTACTTAGACTTTCCAATTCCAGAATTCCTTCAGTTTGTGTTTATTTTTATTGCTTCTATTTTGATTTTCTTATCTTTAGTAGTTTCCTTCACCTTTTTATTTGTTTATCCTTGGCTTTCTTGGCATTCTTTAAGGTATTTGTTGATTTCCTCCAACATTTTGGTTGTCTTTGATTTCTTTAAGGGATTTTCTTTATCTCTGTTTTAAGGGCCTCTATAATCATCATAAAGTTGGTTTTAAGATTGTTTTCTTGTGCTTTGGCTATGTTAGAATATTCAGGGCTTGCTATAGTGGGATGGATGGGCTCTGGTGTTGATATATTGCCATGGATGTTATTATTTCTGTTCTTAAACTTACATCTAGGCAACTGGATTTTTAGTGATTGTACATCTAGGTGCCAGTTTCTGGATTTGTCTTTGCTGGGTGGGTGTTTTCTTTCTTAGTTTCTGTTCCCTCTCTGGTCTTTTGGATCCTGTGGCCTGTGGTTGAGCAGAGAGTCTTATGTTGGGGGCTGGACTTCGACAGCCTAGATAGTCTCTGTTACATTAGGGGGTTACTGCCTAAGTTTGGACCTGAAGTTCTAGTTATGTATATGTGTGATACCTGATCTTGCCAGGCATCCTCTGGGATTCAGATGCTGGCCTGGCTTCTGCTAGGGTAGGAGGTTTCTGCCTGTTTTTCAGGGAGCTGAATTGTTCTCTGTGGTTTAGAATGTTGGTGTGGCTTTTGGGGATCAGGATGCTGGCCTGGCATCTGATTGGGTGGAAGACTTCTGCCAGAGGTGTGGGCTGGGACATGGTAACTATGGGAGGAGTGTTTTCTTTTTGATTTGTTTTCTGAGAATTTTGTAACATGTTTTGGTCATATTCATCCTTCTTTGCCCAGCTCTTCCCAGATCTTCTTCATTCCCTTCCCAGCCAACTTGGTGTGCTTTTCATTTCCCATAAAAGCCATTTGTGTTATCTAACTATTCTTGAATATGTGGCCTTCCACTGGGGCATAGTCAATTTATCAGTAGCTTCACTCCTAGAGAAACTTGATCATTACACCTATAACAACTGACAGTTGTCAATAGTTCCATGACTAGGATTTGGGCTGTAACTCCCCTTTCCATGCTGGTTCAGGCTTTGTCTTGCATAGGTCTTGTGCATGCTGTTGTATATGCTGTGAGTTCATATGTGCAACTTCTCTGCTGTGTCTCCAAGACAGTTACCTTGACATCAACCTCTGGCTCTTACATTCTCTCTGTCCTCTCTTCCACAATAATACATGGGCCTTTGGATAACGGGCTATAGTTTTGAGGAGGCATCAAGTATTGAAAAGTATCTTATGTTTGCCTTTATCCACTTGTTGGTCTCTATGTTAAATCACCATTTACTTCAAAGAGAAACTTCTCTGATGATGGTTTGGTGACGCATCAATCAATATGCATACCAATTATTTATTAGAGAACAGTTTAATACTACGTCCATTTAGTCAAATAATAGTATTAGGTTCACCCCCCCCAGGGTCCTATAACCTACCTAGCCACAGGATTTTGTCCTGATAATGGTGACAGGTATGGATTTTATCTTGTGATGTGAGCCTTAAATCCAATCAGAAAGCAGTTGGTTATTCCCATAACTTTCTTGACACTATTCTATCAGTGAACATGTTATTATATGTTTAATAATAACTACTCAGTCCTGTTATGATTGTACCTCACAGAGTAAGGATGGGTAAGATTATCATTACTTTTGTCCTCTGTTAGTATGAATAACACCTTCTAGTAATATGAAAGTTAGTGAGCAAGGATGGAATTTCCAGATTGGCACCACTTGATTTCTCCATTCTTGAAAATTCAAACTTGTTATATCTTCAAGTAATATGTCCTTACTATTGAGTTCTGTATGGTAACCTAAAGCACCAGCAATCTTTGTCTATGGGACTTTGGTTGTCAACAAATCCAAAAGAACTAGCCCTATTTTAGGGACTGGGCTTTTATTTTTTTTCCTTGTAGGTACAAGCTTCTATTTCTTTAAAATTTATTTATTTATTAAAGATTTCTGTCTCTTCCCC
>NW_004949941.1:6325-9055 GCF_000317375.1 Microtus ochrogaster
CACTAAAACCATCAGTTACTGGTTCCCATTGACAATACATAATGGTTTACTGCTGTCATTGTCCATGCCTACAGATAATTTATTTTGTATTTTTGAATAAAGACATTTGTAGATTCCTGATACTGGGTGCAAGAGTCATAAAAAAAATATTAGAGTACTACTCAGCAGTAAAAAACAAGGACTTTGTGAAATTTGCATGCAAATGGATGGAAATAGAAAACACCATCCTGAGTGAGGTAAGCCAGACCCAAAAAGAGGAACATGGGATGTACTCACTCATATTTGGTTTCTAGCCATAAACAATGGGCTTTTATTTTTTAGCCTCTGGTATCTAGTAGGGGCAATGTTGCTCCATTCTATGATAACTACAGTTTTCAATTTACTTTTTTAAAAATTTTTATTTATTTATTAATAAAAATTTCTGCTTCCTCTCCACCTCCCATTTCCCTTCCCTTCCCCAACCCCCCTCCCCCATTCCCCTCCCTCTCAAGTGCAAAGAGCAGTCCGGGTTCCCTGCCCTGTGGGAAGTCCAAGGTCCTTCCCACTCCATCCAGGTCTAGGAAGGTGGGCATCCAAACAGACTAGGCTCCCAAAATCCAGTACATGCAGTAGAATCAAAACCCACTGCCATTTTCCTTGGTTTCTCAGTCAGTCCTCATTGTCAGCCACATTCAGAGAGTCTGGTTTGATCACATGCTCCATCAGTCCCAGTCCAGCTGGCCTTGGTGAGCTTCCACTGGACCAGTCCCAACATCTCAGTGGGTGGGCGCACCCCTCGCGGTCCTGACTTCCTTGCTAATGTTCTCCCTCCTTCTGCTCCTCATTTGGGCCTTGGGAGCTCAGTCCGGTGATCCAATGGGGGTCTCTATCTCTATCTCCATCCATCGCCAGAAGAAGTTTCTATGGTGATATGCAAGATATTCATCAGTATGGCTATAGGATTGGACCATTTCAGGTTCACTCTCCTCAAGTGCCCAAGAAACTAACTGGGGACATCTTCCTCAACACCTGGGAGCCCCTCTAGGGTCAAGTCTCTTGCCAACCCTAAAATGGCTCCCTTAATAAAGATATATACTTCCCTGCACCCATTCCACCCTTCCTCTATCCCAATCGTCTCATTCCCTCAAGCTCTCCCTATCCTCCCCTTCTCACTTTTCTCTCCCCATCTCCCCTTACCACCATCCCATCCCCACCCCAAGATCCCAATTTTTGCCAGGCAATCTTATCTATTTCCAATATCCAGGAGGATAACTACATGTTTTTCTTTGGGTTCGCCTTCTTATTTAGCATCTCTAGGATCACGAATTATAGGCTCAATGTCCTTTATTTATGGTTAGAAATCACTTATGAGTCAGTACATACCCTATTCATCTTTTTGGGTCTGGGTTACCTCACTCAGGATAGTGTTTTCTATTTCCAACTATTTGCATGCGAAATTCAAGATGTCATTGTGTTTTTTTTTAATTTATTTTTTCTTGGAAAAAAATTTCTGCCTCCTCCCATCCTCCTATTTCCCTTCCCTTCCTCCCACTCCACTCCCCCTCCCCCCACTCCTTTCCCCCTCCCTCTCCAGACCGAAGAGCAGTCAGGTGGAAAGTCCAAGGTCCTCCCCCCTCCATCCAGGTCTAGGAAGGTGAGCATCCAAACAGACTAGGCTCCCAAAATCCAGTACATGCAGTAGAATCAAAACCCACTGCCATTTTCCTTGGTTTCTCAGTCAGTCCTCATTGTCAGCCACATTCAGAGAGTCTGGTTTGATCACATGCTTCATCAGTCTCTTCATCTGTGCCTTGGGAGTTCAGTCCAGTGCTCCAATGTGGGTCTCTGTCTCTATCTCCATCCATTGCCCGATGAAGGTTCTATGGTGATATGCGAGATGAATTCATCAGTGTGGTTATATGATAGGGCCATTTCAGGTTCCTTATCCTCAGCTGCCCAAGGCACTAACTGGGGACACCCCCCTGGGCACCTGGGAGCCCCTCTAGGTTCAGGTCTCTTGCCCACCCTAAGCTGGATCCCTTAATTAAGATACATGGTTCACTGCTCCCATATCCATCCTTCCTTTATCGCAACCAACCCAATTCCCCAATTTCACTCCATCCTCCCCTTCTCACATTTCTCTCCCCATCTCCCCTTACCCCTATCCCACCCCACCCCCAAGATCCCAATTTTTGCTCTGCAATCTTGTCTACTTCCCATATCCAGGAGGATGACTATATGTTTTTCTTTGGGTTCAGCTTCTTATTTAGCTTCTTTAGGATCACAAATTATAGGCTCAATGTCGTTTATTTATGGCTAGAAACCAATTATGAGTGAGTACATCCCATGTTCATCTCTTTGGGTCTGGGACACCTCATTCAGGATAGTGTTTTCTATTTCCATCCTTTTGCACGCAAACTTCGAGAAGTCATTGTTTTTACCGCTGAGTAGTACTCTAATGTGTATATATCCCACACTTTCTTCATCCGTTCTTCCATTGAAGGACATCTAGGTTGTTTCCAGGTTCCGGCTATTACAAATAATGATGCTATGAACATAGTTGAACAAATGCTTTTGTAATATGATAGGGCATCCCTTGCATATATTCCCAAGACTGGTATTGATGGGTCCTGGGGCAGGTTGATCCCAAATTTCCTGAGAAACCGCCATACTGATTTCCAAAGGGGTTGCACAAGTTTGCATTCCCACCAGCAATGGATGAGTGTACTCCTTACTCCACAACCTCTCCAG
>NW_004949942.1:0-1223 GCF_000317375.1 Microtus ochrogaster
TAAAGCTTCTACAGTGAAGAGCAACACTGCTCTCACTTATAACAATAGTTTGACATTTCCCACACAACAGCTCTTCTCCTCAGAGAAACTTACATTTCTAATAAAAAAGCATTTCCTTAAATTCATACACTTTCAAAGAACGTGATTATCTTCCAAAGAAAAGCTACTACAGTGAAGAACAACACTGCTCTCACTTCTAACACTAGTTTGACATTTCACAAACAACAGCTCTTCTCTTCAGAGAAACGTAAGTGCGTTTCTCACAAAAGCATTTCATGAAATTGATACACTTTCAAAAAACGTGATTATCTTTCAAAGTAAAGCTTCTACAATGAAGAGCCACACTGGTGTCACTTCTAAAATATTTTGACATTTCCCACGCAACTGCTCTTGCTTCAGAGAAATGCATTTGCGTTTCTCACCAAAGCATTTCATGAAATTTATACACCTTCAAGAGAACGTGATTACCTTTCAAAGTAAAGATTCTAAAGTGAAGAGCAACACTGTTCTCCCTTCAAACATTAGTTTGACATTTCCCAAACAACAGCATACGTTTCTCACAAAAGCATTTCATTAAATACATACACTTTCAAAAGAACTTGATTATCTTTCAAAAAAGGTTCTAAAGTGAAGAACAACACTGCGCTCAGTTCGAACAGTAGTTTGACACTTCCAAAACAACTGCATGCTTTTCTCACAAAAGCATTTCATGAAATTCATACACTTTCTAAAGAACATGATTATCTTGCAAATTAAAGCTTCTACAGTAAAGAGTAACACTGTTCTCACTATTAACAGTAGTTTGACATTTCCCAGAGAACATCTTTTCTCTTCTGAGAAATGCATGTGCGTTTCTCACAAAAGCGTTTCATGAAATTCACACACTTTCAAAAGAACGTGAATATCTTTCAAAATAAAGCTACTACAGTGAAGAGAAACACTTCTCTCATTTCTAACACTAGTTTGACATTTCCCACACAACAGCTCTACTCTTCAGAGAAACGCATGTGCGTTACTCACCAAAGCATTTCATGAAATTCATACACTTTGAAAAGAACGTGATTGTCTTTAAAGGTAAAGCTTCTACAGTGAAGAGCAACACTGTTCTCACTTCTAACAGTAGCTTGACATTTCCCATACAACAGCTCTTCTCTTCAGAGAAACTCACGTTTCTCACAAAAGCATTTCATGAAATACATACACTTTCTAAAGAATGTGATTAT
>NW_004949942.1:3566-4009 GCF_000317375.1 Microtus ochrogaster
TTATCTTTCAAAGTAAAGCTTCTACAGTAAAGAGCTAAACTGCTCTCACTTCTAAGAGTAGTTTGAAATTTCCAACACAACAGCTCGTCTTTTCAGAGAAGCGCGTATGCTTTTCTCAAAAAAGCATTTTATAAAATTCATACACTTTCAAAAGAATATGATTATTTTCAAAGTAATGCTTATACAGAGAAGAGCAACACAGCTCTCTATTCTAACAGTAGTTTGACATTTCCCACACAGCAGCTCTTCTCCTCAGAGAAACTCACAGTTCTCATAAAAAGCATTTCATGAAATTCATACACTTTCAAAGAAAGTGATTATCTTTCAAAGTAAAGCTACTACAATGAAGAGCAACGCTCCTCTCACTTCTAACACTAGTTTGAGATTTCACAAAAAACAGCTCTTCTCTTCAGAGAATCGCATGTGCGTTTCTCACAAAAGCA
>NW_004949942.1:4109-4746 GCF_000317375.1 Microtus ochrogaster
CTACAGTAAAGAGCTAAACTGCTCTCACTTCTAACAGTAGTTTGAAATTTCCAACACAACAGCTCGTCTTTTCAGAGAAGCGCGTATGCTTTTCTCAAAAAAGCTTTTTATAAAATTCATACACTTTCAAAAGAATATGATTATTTTCAAAGTAATGCTTATACAGAGAAGAGCAACACAGCTCTCAATTCTAACAGTAGTTTGACATTTCCCACACAACAGCTCTTCTCCTCAGAGAAACTCAAATTTCTCATAAAAAGCATTTCATGAAATTCATACACTTTCAAAAGAAAGTGATTATCTTTCAAAGTAAAGCTACTACAATGAAGAGCAACGCTGCTCTCACTTCTAACACTAGTTTGAGATTTCACAAAAAACAGCTCTTCTCTTCAGAGAATCGCATGTGCGTTTCTCACAAAAGCATTTTATAAAATTCATACACTTTCAAAAGAACGTGATTATCTTTCAATGTAAAGCTTTTACAGTGAAGAGCCACACTGGTATCACATCTATGAGTAGTATGACATCTCCAAACAACAGCTTTTATCTTCAGAGAAACACATTTGCGTTTCTCACAAAAGCATTTTATGAAATTCACAGACTTTCAAAAGAAGGTGATTATCTTTCAAAGTAAAGC
>NW_004949942.1:5591-6700 GCF_000317375.1 Microtus ochrogaster
ATGAAATTCATACACTTTCAAAAGAATGTGATTATCTTTCAAAGTAAAGCTATTACAATAAAGAGCAACACTGCTCTCACTTCTAACACTAGTTTGACATTTCTCACACAACTGCTCTTCTCTTCAGTGAAACACATGTGCGTTTCTCAAAAAAAATTTCATAAAATTCATAAACTTTGAAAAGAACGCGATTAACTTCCAAAGTTGCTCTACTGTGAAGAGCAACACTGCTCTCACTTCTAACAATATTTTGATATTTAAGACACAACAGCTATCCTCTTCAGAGAAATGCATGTGCGTTTCTCACAAAAGCATTTCATGAACTTCATACAATTTCAAAAGAACGTGATTATTTTTCAAAGTAAAGCTTCTACAGTGAAGAGCAACACTGCACTCAATTTTAACAGTAGTTTGATATTTACCACAAACCAGATCTTCCCTTCAGAAAAATGCATGTGCGTTTCTCACAAAAGCATTTCATGAAATTCATCCACATTCAAAAGAACGTGATTATCTTTCAAAGTAAAGCTTCTACAGTAAAGAGCTACACTGCTGTCACTTCTAACAGTAGTTTGACATTTCCAACACAACAGCTCTTCTTTTCAGAGAAGCACATATGCGTTTCTCAAAAAAGCATTTTATAAAATTCATAAACTCTCAAAAGAATATGATTATCTTTCAAAGTAATGCTTCTACAGAGAAGAGCAACACTGCTCTCAATTCTAACAGTAGTTGACAATTCCCACACAACAGCTCTTCTCCTCAGAGAAACTCACATTTCTCATAAAAAGCATTTCATGAAATTCATACACTTTGAAAAGAACGTGATTGTCATTAAAAGTAAAGTTTCTACACTAAAGAACAACACTGCTCTCAATTCTAACAGTAGTTTGACATTACCCACACAACAGCTATTTCTTCAGAGAAACTCACGTTTCTCACAAAAGCATTTTATAAAATTCATATACTTTCGAAAGAACGTGATTATGTTTCAAAGTAAAGCTTCTACAATGAAGAGCAACACTGCTCTCACTTCTAACATTAGTTTGACATTTCACAAACAACAGCTCTTCTCTTCAGAGAAATGCATGTGCGTTTCTCACAAAAGC
>NW_004949942.1:8072-9053 GCF_000317375.1 Microtus ochrogaster
CAAACAACAGCTCTTCTCTTCAGGGAAATGCATGTGCGTTTCTCACAAAAGCCTTAAATGAAATTCATACTCTTTCAAAGAACGTGATTATCTTTCAAAGTAAAGCTTTTACAGTGAAGAGAAACACTGTTCTCACTTCTAACACTAGTTTGACATTTCCCACACAACAGCTCCTCTCTTCAGAGGAACGCATGTGCGTTTCTCCCAATGCATTTCAAGAAATTCATACACTTTCAAATGAACATGATTATCTTTCAGAGTAAAGCTTCTAGAGTGAAGAGCAACACTGTTCTCCCTTCTGCCAGCAATTTGACATTTCCAAAAAACAGCATACGTTTCTCACAAAAGCATTTCATGAAATTCATACACTTTCAAAAGAACGTGATTATCTTTTAAAATAAAGCTTCTACAGTGAAGAGCAACACTGCTCTCACTTCTAACACTAGTTTGAAATTTCACAAACAACAGCTCTTCTCTTCAGAGAAACGCATGTGCGTTTCTCACAAAATTATTTAATGAAATTCATACACTTTCAAAAGAACGTGAATATCTTTCAAAGTAAAGCTACTACAGTGAAGAGCAACATTGCTCTCACTTCTAACACTAGTTTGACAATTCCCAAAAAACAGGTCTTCAGCTCAGAGAAACATATTTGTGTTTCTCACAAAAACATTTCATGAAATTCACACACTTTCAAAGAATGTGATTATCTTTCAAAGGAAAGTTTCTATAGTGCAGAGCAACACTGCTCTCACTTCTAACACTAGTTTAACATTTCAAAAACAACAGCTCTTCTCTTCAGAGAAACGCATGTGCGTTTCTCACAAAAGCATTTCATGAAAGTCATACACTTTCAAAAGAAAGTGATTATCTTTCAAAGTAAAGCTTCTATAGTGAAGAGCAACACTGCTCTCACTTCTAAGACTTGTTTGACATTTCCCACACAACTGCTGTAGTCTTCAGAGAAACGCATGTGCGTTT
>NW_004949943.1:0-9028 GCF_000317375.1 Microtus ochrogaster
ATTAATAGAGTTGCCAAATCTCGCCCCCCCCCCCGGCAATCCTATTTGTAATGGTTTCACTATATGTTTATATTACTACATATTACAAAGAATGTTTATGCTACATAAAACTTGATGATCAGTTTGTTACCCTGGCTGATTAATCTATGAACATTACATCCCACCCAATCTGCCATCTGGAGCAAAGGTCAGACTTTCACGCTCCTTGATGAACACAATGACTTCACAGGATTCTGAAGATTTGGAGATGAAATCCAAGGCTCTGTACCACATTATTTCAAAAGCTATTCTTTTACTATTTGTATGGCTTTCCTTTAAGTTGAGGGTCTTGAAAAATGTTAACATCGAGTTAGTTATCTATGCCCAGAGACTTTTTTCTGATGAGCCGTAAAGTTCCTATCAGCCATGTGCAGTATTGTGGGCAATATATAGGTAAGTTCTAACATTTTCAAGGTAAGCAATTGTATGTCTTTACATTCTACACACACTGTATCTTAATAATGAAAAGGTCTGTGGTCAATCTGACCATGCTACACAATGAAATCACATAAAATAAAACATAACCGGTATCTCTAAGAGTCCGAAGAGATCTTTCAAAGAACCCTGCTGCTTACTCAAAATAAGCAACAACTTTCCAGCTATGTATAAGATACTGTCTGTATTGAAAACTTCACACCGTGGTTCTGTAATATACCTATGAAACTTAAACCCAAATGCCAAACTTTACTGCAAACTTAAAAATTTTCCATGTGCATCTAGGAGGCAAGGAATGGTACTGATGGCCTTCAAGTCTATCTTAGAGAAAACAGTGATGTCAGCAGGTATACTTGGGGTTGACTAGTCACCGCACTCGGAGTTCATGGTTTATCCTTTATTCCAGGTGAGCTGAAGCTAGACTTTCTATAGTAGCAGGTAACTTCTCTATAACAGGTTTCATGTACCAGGGCTGGATCAGATACATGGGCAATATAATCATGAATCTTTCTAATCCCTAGACTTTGTCTTACTTACAGCTTGTCAGAAAGAGTTCTCTAATATGACAGGCAATGGGTTGGTTTCTTGTGTTAACCCCTTAGCTCTGGCCTATTTTGACCCTTTGCCAGCTCCCATGATCATGGTTCATGATCATGGTTCTGGATCATGGACCCAGAGTTCACTGCTTCTTCCATGTCACAAAGAATACATTCCAATGAATCATGGTTTTGTCTTTATTAAAAATCTAATTAAAATGCCCTAGGCAATGTAAAGAAGAGTGAAAAATATATTCTGGCAAGTAACTGGCACTTTTCAAAATTTTTTGTGAGACATTATAGTATGCTGTTGCATATCAAATTTCTGCCAGTCACTTTTTAATTAATTAATTAATTAATTTCCAGTTTTGAATAAGTTAAGAACAAGTTTCATTAGCTGACTTAAATTCACATTAATATTCTAGCACTAGAGGAAAGGGTGGGTGGGGAAAGGAGAAATACTCGTTCACACAGATTTTTCCAGCGGCATGCTGGTTTCTCACCTCGGCTCTCACATATTTCAAGGGCAACAACCTGACACCTTCCAGTACCAAAAAGGAACAAGGAACTCCTGCATCACTGTCAGTTACTGAACAAAGACAGTGCTTATAGTACCTTCCATCAGTAAATTCTATTTTTTAAAAGGCAAATGAAATTGCACTATAAATGCTTGAAATCTGATAGTATACAACTTGTCAAATTTCATTTTATTAAAGACTCAGTGCTGGAAGAAAAAAGCATGCGGGGTTTTGTTGTTTAGGAAATAAGCACATATCACATGATCTCCGAAAGGTGATGACGATGAGGGTAAGTGCAAATGGGAAACCTGACTTTCAGGGGACTTGGCTCTGAAAGAGAAGATTATAGGACAAAGTCAGTGTTCACGCTGTTGTACTGTTGATACTTTCATCTGACATATCCAAGGGAGAGTAAAGGCTAGTAAAATAAGTAAACAGAGTAAGCATGCAACTCTGGTTGGCTTGTACTTAGTCCAGTAATGTGCCTGATGCACTGAGTGTGTGTGCGCGCATATGTGCGTGTGCATGTGTGTGTGCATGTGTGTGTGTGTGTGTGTGTACGTGCGTGCGTGTTGGAGGGAGAATGTGCTCTGCTCTGCATGGTACTTAATATAGTAAGAGAAGAGCTGGATTTCTATGACATCTCATTATAAACTTTAAGAAAATAGCAGTAAAATCAGTAAATAACCAGACACTTGCTGTGCTGCATACAGCACATGAACAGATTCCTAATGATGATACAATAAATTTCTTTCACAGTATTAGATTTAAATCATTGCTCCTCATTATGAGTATCTTGGGTCAAGCATGTTAATCCTACACATACAAAACAATGACCTGAAGAGAACACAGCAATTTCCAAACTGTTTTGACTTGTTCCTTTCAAAAACAGCTTTGAATATAAGCTAATAAAAGTTTAGAGTCAACAATTTCAACCACACTAGGGAGAAGAAAAGCTAAACCTCATCTCAGCCAGCTTCCTTAGCCCAACTTTTAACAGAGATGGCTTTCTAGCTACCGGTAATGCTCAAGTCAATTAATATATGTTTAGCTAATTGTTGGTGCTTGTGTTATCACCAATTGTTCCTGCTTCTTACTAGTCTACAAAGTACAGTTTTCTATCAAAGCTTATGTCAGTAGTGCGTGGCACAAAGAAATAGTATGCTAAACCAATTTTCATTAACTGTAATTTAAGTCCTTTTTAAAGTTGAACTTATTAATATGCAGTAGTTGACTTAAGAAATGACTCCAGATGCAATAAAAATAATTAAATTATGAACAGACCAGGACTTTGTTAAAATGAGGAAAACCCCCTGGGGGGGAGCTGAGTTCGGCTAGGGGCAGCTATGGGGAATTAGCCTCAGAGGAGAGGGCTGGTCTCTGGAGAGCAAATGGAATTTGCTCTGCCATGTTGTTTGTAAAGTATACAAAGCTATGTTCTAATTCACTGAGGAGCAAAACATATTAAAGATATTTATTTTCAAGGTATTTTAATGAGATACATTTTGAGAGATTTATGTTAGTTTTTTTTCTTAGAAAAATACAGTCAAACCTGAGGGCAAAAGAAAAAGAGAAGGCCTAAGAGCTTCAAAAGATGACCCCTCTTCTAGCACCTGCAATCAGTATGCACAGAACACTTGGGACTGTGAGTCAAACATGAGATCAGAAAACAGAGTGCTCGGGAGAGGCAACCAACACAGATTTCCTCAGCATTTTAAACACAGGGGTGACCTGGAAGTACAACTAAATGGTAATTTATTAATAAGATACAAATAATATTACTGAATAAGATTTTTTTATTTTATTTTGGAGACATAGAGGGTCTCAGTATGCAGTCTTTGCTGGCCTGGAAGTCCCAAATCATAAGAGCTCCAACTGACTCTGTCTCTGGAGTGTTGGGATTAAAGGTGTGGATAGAAATACCCGACTGAGATTAGATACTTTTCAAGTGAAGACTTTCGACATCATCAAGAACATAATTTTCTCTTATTGATTAACTTTGTTCACTGGCATTCTCACCTACAGAGACAAGCATTCTGCTTGCTCTCATCTCCTGTCCCTTCTCTATGACCATCTCTTCCTCCCCAAATTCTCACTGATTCCGACCAGGCTATCCGTGTGGCCACAAGGCTGGAACGCCAGTGGAACCTGGTGGGGTCACCAGGGGATAAACAGCTGGAGACAATAACTCTCCCTTCGCCCACATCCTCCAGTAGTCAGTGGTTTATCATGATCCTCCTGATCCAGACCTGCTACTGGCAGGCTCAGTCTTGTACAAACCTGCCTTAAGTTGAAAACAGTAGTAAAATGTGATCATAAATAATTATTTATGAAACAGGGAGGTACTTATATGGAGATGATATTAATAAGTTTAAGGTTCCTGTAATGCACATGCTACAAAATAAATAAAAGCTTATTTTTAAAGTTTTTTTTTTTTAAAAATAAGTTTATGGTTAACCATTTACAGATACAGTGGCCTTCTACTGGATAGTAGATACACACAGCCTCTCCTGTGATATGTAAATTTATCTTGCTATATTAGGAAAGAGATTTCCTTGGACTTTCAAATAGATACAGTCCTTGTTAAAAGCAACGTGCCAAAGAATACGAAAGAAAGACAAAAACAAGACTATGATTAATGCAGTTTTAAAAATAACATCAGACTACATCTGAATACATCTGGCTTGGTCAAACACTCAAGACCCCGACAGCCCAAGGCAGCTCATATCTAGAGGTAATTAATGTAGATCATAAGAAAATACACTAGAGAGAAAGGATAAAATCTGAGGGGAAAACAAGGGAACCGGGGGTAGGGATGGGCACTACCACAGTGCTTGAGCTTTCTCAATGCTTAGGAAGAAAAGCCTTCATAAAATGAAACAAGTTTTTATTCCTGTCAAATGCTGAAAAGACTCCTGTCCTTAGAACTGTCCCTTAGAGGACGCATAGTTTACCCAATGCCACTCACTCTTTACTAACAACCTGGATGCCAAAAAGTCCTAACACACCATGATGGGAAGACACTGGGGCGGGGTGATTTTTTTTTCAAAGAAGTTACAGGATGTGACACTTTGCAGTTCTTGGGTAGGTATTTGCTGGAAACAGTAGGAAGAACGTGAACTAAAACAGTCACCTGGTGGCGGCCAAACACTTCAAATCAGCCTGGTTTATCACTACCATATTTCCTTGTCCTTCTAGAGTTGCACTAGAAATCCTACCATTAATTGAAGCCATGACAAGTATTTTCCACAAACTCAGAAAATTTTGCAAATTGCCCCGTCTTTAGAAATAAAAACTCTGCTCAAATGGTGTGCAGATAATTGGGTTTTTTACTCTGAAAACTAGATTTCTTGGTTGAGAAACTGTAATATTGCTCTTTGCTTTTTGGCAGGCACTCCACTTCTCTTTTCCAGACAGAAGTGAAAGACGTAGGACAGCTCCTTTCTAGTCAGTGTAGAAAGGATTAGAAGAACAAAGATGAAAAGTTGTGCTCAGAGGTGACCAGGGGGCTAAGGCTGATGAATGCTTTGTTCACTGGATAAATCTATCAGAAAATAGACTGGTATATTCTAATTTACACACTTATAAGGAGAAATGAGCAAATTTTCATGTCATTATATTCAGTAGTCTTTCAAGAATTTACTGCATTTGTAGTAACAGGTGCGCCTTTATTGGAGAAACATCCTAACAAACAGGTAGTTGGCTGGGGAGGTGATTCACTTGCCAGCATGAGGACCTAAGTCAGCTCATTCCCACAGAACCCTCAGAAAAAGAAGCTGGTGTGGCTCTTGTCTTCCTTGGCTGCTCAAGGGCTGCCATCATAAATGACACAGCAACTTTATGACTAGGGTCCGCTCTAGAGGAAACAAATGGTAGTGGATGGCACCAGTACCAAAGGCAGATTCCAGAAAAGCTGGCCAAAATGCAGAAGATGCCAGATGCCATCTTTGTATTTGATTTCGGAATCCATTTTGGTGGTGGAAAGATAAATGGCTTCAGCATGGTTTATGATTCGTTGGAAAGAAGAATGACCCCAAACAGATGGGCAAGACATGGCCTTTAAGGGGGAAAAGAAGACCTCTAGCAAACAGCCAAAGGAAATCAACAATGGAATGAAGGTCAGGGGACTGCGAAGGCCAACACTGGTGCCGGCAAAAAAGGGAGCTGGAGCTTGGGTAGGAGCAAAAGGAGTAGCGATTCTGCAGGACTGGATCTGCTGGGATGACGCAAACTTCTAAGCAGTGGGCAAATAAATTATAAAAATTCCCTCCAAAACTAAACAAGGAGGGAAAGGTGACATGCATTTATAGTCCCAGCACTGGAGAAGCAGAGACAAGAGAAACTCTGGGACTTGTTAGCCAACTAGTTAGCCTAATTGGCAAGTCCCTGGCCAGTAAGAGACCCTCTCTCAAAAAGTGAAGGAAGGGGATAATGCCTTGGAACGACATCCAAAGCTGACTCACTTCCACACTCATGTACTCCTGTGTGTGCATGTGCACAAACATACACGTACACATATAAACAAGAAAAAAAACCCTTCCTTTGATAAACTTATATCCTAGTACTTTGAAAGGAACTGATATAAAATGTACCCCAAGTGTGGTATGAACTAAATCTAACATGAGGCTAAATATCAAAAGATTTTGTCAAGGGCCAGCCAAAGAAATAAGAGTTTAAAAGTATTTTGATCATCAGGGCAAACTTTTGATCAACAAGCCTGCTGCACTGTGCCTACCAGAATAGGCATGCTCTCCAGGGAGCTGGTTAGGCAGGTCTCTTTTGGTTAGTAACCTGAAGTGCACATTTTGTGTAGTATTTATTACCTAAAACTACATAAGTTGTGCTTTTATGTATCATTTGATACAATATATAACCCATCAAATATTTATTTTCCTAATCCCTGGTGGTTTATGAACTGGAAAAAATTCCTCTTGTTCTGGTTGTACATATGCCAGTCTCAAGAGCCCAGGCTAAAACCATGCAGGACAGAAGAAGGTATGCAAAGAAATGAGCGTTGTTTGAGCCGTCCAGTCTACCTGTCATTTCATGGTAGATGCTCTCAAAGAGACACCACTTTTAGTGGCAAAAATCAGTCTACTCCAGCTCCACTGTTCTTGGGGCGTTTCAATGCAAAGGGGAAAATACAGATACCCTTAGGGGGATCACAGGGCAGAAAAGCAGGGACTCTCTGACCACATTTATGTGAGTTTTGCTGTTTTGCATGCCATGTTTTATCTTAAAATTGCAGCACCTGAGAGTATTTGTTCGCATCTCTCATATTATTTATTAAACCCCAAATGAAGGAAATGAGTGGCTTAATCAGCAGTGGGTTCAGGGTGAGGGTCAGCACTCTGGGGAGGCCCGGCAGCAAAAGCACCTTTGTATGGTGCCACATGGCTGTGTCATCCTGGGACTGAGAAGTCCTCCCACCTCCTGGGAAATCTCTCCTAGATTTGCAGAAGGAATGCCAGCTATAATAAGACCGTTTATAAAAAGGAAAAGGAAACAGAGCTCAATGGGGATCCAGGAGAAATATCATTAACTCTGGTGGAGAGGACAGGTCTTTGAGAAAGATTATGACTGTACCGGGCAGGGATGGATAGGAGGAGCTTCCAGACAGTGCAATAGATGAACACACAGGAGTCAGAGAAGTCAGGGGATGCCTAGGTACCCACACTGAAAAAGTCAGCTGTGTGGAGGAAGGAGAGCTGGCCAGACATGCACAGTCACCCCTCAGGGCACCCAGAGCTCTAACCTCAGGCCAGAGGCTGCCCATAGGTGGCCTTGTGTCTCCCTACTTCAGAGGAAAGAGTCTCCAAATGGGTGTCACAAAGACAAATAGGTAGAAATTGACATGACTCATCTTTTTAACAAACTTTCTCAGAATGCTGTACGGCTATTGTACTGGAAACAGGCAGTTGACATACTCCTGCCCTTAGGCGGGCTCAGTGTCCAGTGGGAAAGATGGGGACAGGGACATGAAACTGTGATAAAGAATGAGAGGTGCACTAGCAGAACCGTATTCTCTTCACCAACGGGGCTGGTTAGGACCAATAATTTTATTTGGATTCCTGAAATCAATCACTAGTGTTCCCTGTTACTTAAGTCCAACCTGACTTTGATCAACCCATAGATTATAGTCAAAATGATCTTGTTTTTAACTTCACTACATCACATGGAGGATTTCACCTAGCTCTGGCTGGGCCCATGAGCCTGTAAGCTTGTACATGGACTTACACACACACACACACATACACGCACACATGCAAACACGCACACGCACGCGCGCGCACACACACACACACACACCACTCATTCATTCAAATTCTCTCCCCCTGCTCCTCTCTCCATCAAAGCTGTGTTTCTTTCTAGAATTCACATAAACCTTCTCTTCAACAAGAGAAGGCCTGTTTCTTTTCTAATCAGAAAAACTTCTCATTATTCCTGAAGACTCCGCGTGAGTGGCACCTTCTTCAGAACACTTCGCTGTGTCACGTCATGTCAGATTTCAAAACATTCTGGATTTTGGAGCATTTCAAATCTTACATTTGTGGACTAGGAACATGCTACCTGTATGATGTAAACCAACAGCAGAACATCTATTGGTTTAGCCTGATGCTCAGCATTAAGACATCTTCAAGTGCCTGACGCCATGGTAAGACTGCTGTACGTATTCTTATTTTTAGTCTTCTTAGACACCTTGGGAGAAATTACTATGATATATAGAGAAATCAGGACTCAAGGAGTTTAAAATCACACAAAAATTGTGAGGACAGGATTTGCTGTCTCAGACTCATAATCTTTCTATCAAGTGGTACGAACTGGCTGCTATGGACAAAAGTTCAAGGAGCAAAGGCTGTGTTCAGCATAAGACAGCATGAAAGGTGAGGCTAACCTAGAAGTCACCCATGGACCAAACTCTGAATGACTACAGAAAGTGGATTCACATTCAAAACTCATGAGGAGGACACAGAGTCTTCCAATCTGGAATAAGCTGGGGAATTACTGTCACAGTGGGGACAGTTGAACTGCAATAGAAAGTTAGAGTTCCGCTTAGAGACACGGATCTCTATTTCTACGAAATCACTAGGGAAAAGAAGCCCAAGAGCAACAGTAGAAATCATACAAATGTGGCCCCGGCCTTCATCTTTATATCTGAAGGGTAGCAAATGAAATACAGTCTGGTAGCTCACCCCACCTAAAATCAGCTAATCTGATTTTAATAAAGACATGTATTTTTATTCAAGAACTATTTTAGTTAAATATTCAATGTCCTCTTTCATGTCAAATTAACATAAGATCATAAAAATGAATAATATACTTCACAAATCCCTGTATAAACATCCCTATAGACCCTTGCAGTTGAAATTTTACCATTAAAGTAACTGCACCTATTAATCTCTTAACTCTTTTTTTTTTCTTTTTTTTTGGTTTTTCGACACAGGGTTTCTCTGTGGTTTTGGAGCCTGTCCTGGAACTAGCTCTTGTAGACCAGGCTGG
>NW_004949944.1:0-1322 GCF_000317375.1 Microtus ochrogaster
GAGAGATAGCTCAGCAGTTAAGAGCATTGCCTGCTCTTCCAAAGGTCCTGAGTTCAATTCCCGGCAACCACATGGTGGCTCACAACCACCTGTAATGAGGTCTGATGCCCTCTTCTGGCCTGCAGACATACACACAGACAGAATATTGTATACATAACAAATAAATAAATATTAAAAAAAGAGATTATTCTACTTACTTCTTGTTTTCTCTTTTGGTTTGGTTTGGTTTGGTTTTGGGGATTGAATGAGAGGCTTCACACTTGCCTGACAAGCATACTTCTATCAAGCCATACCTCCAGGCCCTGCACTTACTTCTTTATTTCCCAGAGAAGGAGAGTGATCTGCCTAAAGTCAGAAACCCACTTATTGGTAATTTTCAGGTAGAACTCCCAAAATTAATCTACAAGGTGCAATGATCTCATGAGCTGGGGAGTTAAGTTAGTTGGTAAAGTGGGTGCCATGCAAGCCTGGTGACCTGAGTTTGACCCCTAATACCAATCTTCGGCAGCACACATTTAGTCCCAGCACTGGTGAAACAGAGATAGGAGGATCCCTTGGGCTCCCTCTCCAGACAGGGTAGCTGAATCAGCAAGCTTCAGGCTCACTGGGAGATTCCGTTGCAAAATTAATTAACTAGTTCATTAATTCATTTGGTGGAGAACAACCATGGAAGATGCCCAATATCTACCTCTGACTTTCACATGCATGCATACATATATATGTGCATGCACACTAAACACACATGCTGCATACACAGTCACGTGAACACATACTATACTGATTTTTTTCCTAGATACAGAACTTGACCAAGGCCAGTGCAAAAATAAAACCTTGGGAACCGAGAGGCTTGCTAATAGGCCAGCAGGCAATCTGTGCAACATCAAACATCAGTCTCCCGTTGTAGAATATTATCTTAAGGTGTATTACATTTGTTTGTGCTCTGGAGCACTTGTTTTACTGATGCAAAGATATGTTGCATTCTTTTATTTTGCATTTTTTTTAACTCTGTAAAGCTGTGTTACTTTTCCTGTCTAAAACCCCTGATGATCTAATAAGGAGTTGAACGACCAAAAGCAAAGCAGGAGAAAGGATAGGTGGGGCTGGCAGGCGGAGAGAATAAGTAGGAGGAAACATCTGGGAGGAAGGAGTGAGACAGCAAGGAGAGGAGGAGGAAGAGTGAAAGGAAGAGACAGAAGAAAAGGAAAAGCCCAGAGGCAAAAAGTAGTCGGTTAAGAGAAAGAAAAATGGCTAGAAAAAAGCAAGTTAAAGCCGGGCATTTATAAGAAAGAATAAGACTCTGTGTGTGATTTATTTGGGAGCTG
>NW_004949944.1:3147-4398 GCF_000317375.1 Microtus ochrogaster
CTGTTTGTCTCATTATATATTGCAATGTTGCTTTGCAAAATGGCTCTGCAAATTTAGATTTCCCTTAGTTACATTAAGCATGGGTGTGCCAATTTCACCAAAGCTTTTCTAGCACTGGGTACTACCATCGAGAGTCCCTTCTTCTTTTCATCTGCCAGTAATCTCCAACAAGCATGTTCTAAGCCTTTCCTTTCAGAAAGACAACATACTGGATGTTTTCCAAAGCCAAAGCAGGGCATCTAGTGGAGGAAATGACCATAGCCAGGTAACACACACACTGAGAGCTGGCAACTATAGGAAACAGTGGCCAGGTTCGGAGCATAGCATGCACCAAATGCAATAACAAAACATGGGCTTTCTCCTGCTTTTCTTTTTATAGTTGTGTACTGTCATATATTCAAGAAACATTGGTGAGGCCTGAGAGATGGCTCGGTTTAGAAGAACCTGCTGTGTAAGCATGGATACCTGAGTTTGGACTTCTGGTACCTGTAAAAGTCAGGTGCAGTGGTTCCTATCTGCAAACCTGGTGCTGAGCCAGCGCATGTAGGCAGATCACTGGAGCTTACTGACCAGGCAACATAGTGAAATCCATCAGCTCCACATTCAATGAGAGACCCTGTTTCAAAAGATAAGGTGGAGAATGGCTGAGGACAACACTTATGTCAACTTTCGCCTCCACATGCATGTATACACATACTCACATATACCCTCCATATTCCCCCCACATATGCATAACATACATGAATACACATACACACCAGCTTTAAGGTATAAAAAGGTATATGGTAGCTGGGTGGTGGTGGCACACTCCTTTAATCCCACTACTTGAAATGAAGAGGCAGGTGGATTTCTATGAGTCAAAGGCCAGCCTGGCTTTACATATTGAGTTCCAGGACAACCAGGGCTATGCAGAGAAACCCTGTTCCGAAAAACCAAAGGGGGGAAAAAGGTATATGGTGAAATGTTTTCTCTTAGCCTAGTCCACTAGGCATTCAGTTTCCTTCTTGCCCCAAACTGATTGCTTTCATGTATATTCTTTTTTTTAATATTTATTTATTATGTATACAATATTCTGTCTGTGTATATACCTGTAGGCCAGAAGAGGGCACCAGACCTCATTACAGATGGTTGTGAGCCACCATGTGGTTGCTGGGAATTGAACTCAGGACCTTTAGAAGAGCAGGCAATACTCTTAACCACTGAGCCATTTCTCCAGCCCTTTCATGTATATTCTTTTTTTTAATATTTATT
>NW_004949944.1:6035-7292 GCF_000317375.1 Microtus ochrogaster
CCCGGCTCAAGCACAGCTTCTTGGTAACTGCCTTTTCTTCAGTAGGCTCTATTTGCTGACTGCTAACAGAGGCATGGTTCCTTTAAAAAGTGACTTCCTGGTACATGTGGGTAGTACGGACAGCTCTTTTGGGAGGTCCTGCTATGGAGCATTTGATTGGGGTTTGGTGGGCAGTGGACTGCATACTACTTGGTGGCAGCATGGACTCACTGCCTCCCAAGTTGGGGCAGTGAGCATGACTCTCACTGGTACCTCTGCTATGAGACTAATGCTCAGAAGACTGAAGTGGAGCAGCCAACCATCATGTGCTAGCATCATTCCCTAAGCTGAGCAGTACAGACAGCTAACATAGCAGTTTTAAGAACCATCTCATGTGATCAAAAAACAATGCAGATACACAATAAGGAAAGATTCAGACAAAAAAGACCTCTAAATGGATCACAGTGTGTTTTTAAAAATTTGCATAGGCTTGGGAGAGAGAAGAAAAAGGATAGAGATAGTCATAGATTAAAAGAGTAATTTAAAGATAATTCAGTGATGTACTTGAAAAGAAATAGACTAATAAAAATTTATACTAAGCCAAGTTTTAAGATGGAAAAAATACACAGAGCCTGGTTTGTATGTATTACTGTTTTCTTTGGATTTTTTGAATGTTAATGAGCTAACTGCTAAGAGACATTTGATTGTGGGGGAGCTGCTAGGTTAAACCAACCTATATGTTTTGAAAGTATATTGGCTTAAAAATTTGGGCCTAAGGATATGTTGCTTTAGAAAAGAGGTTCTGCTTTTGTTTCCACAGAAGATGAGAAGTTGTGGATTCCTTCCAGTCTAATATAGGTTGGTTGAGGAACACCCCCTGAGAAATAAAACCTATTTTAGAGTTTATTACTTTTGTTTATGCTCTGGAACATTTGTTTAATGATGCAAGGATATGTTTGATTAGATAAAATTCACCTGTGTTCAGAAGGCTTAGCCAATGACTAGCTGACAGGAAGAGGTAGGGAGGAGCCAGGTGGGGAAGGGTTTTTAAGAAGAGGTGAGGAAGGTGAGCATCCAAACTGCCTAGGCTCCCCCAAAGCCAGTACATGCAGTAGGATCAAAAACCCATTGCCATTGTTCTTGAGCTCACTTTACTAAACCTGGATGGAGATGGGCAGTCCTTGGACTTCCCACAGGTCAGGGAACCCTGATTGCTCTTCGAGCTGATGAGGGAGGGGAACTTGACAGGGGGAGGGGGAGGGAAATGGGAGGCGGTGG
>NW_004949944.1:7827-9001 GCF_000317375.1 Microtus ochrogaster
TGCGCCACCACTGCTGGCCTCGATAACAATTTAAAAAGAAGACAATTACCAGTGCCCTCAGTCAGCAGGAAGTGTCTAGAGAACTATGCTCAAATTCCAAAATTTTATGAATGATTGTTTTCATTTAAGGAGGGTTGGTTATAAATTGTTATTTGTCATCGTCAATCTCCTTCTAAAGAAGAAAGGGGGATATGATATAGAAAATGATGGGGAAAAGGGTAGATTATTAAAATGAAAAATGGTGTAGTTTATTGGATATACTTTAACCAAAAAAAAAGATTTTAATCTCAAAATATTTTACATTGGTATAGATTTTAGTTTATTGATAGAAATTTAAGGTTAATTTTGTTAAACTGTATATGTATTTTCACTCTTGTTTAAAGTATTGTGTTTATACAGTTCAATTAAAAATTTAAGGTATACTTAAAAATACAAATTTACAAAAATACAGTTAATTGTCTATAGTAGTCAAACTTATAGTCATATTAATTATAATATAGGTTTTCTAGATATACAAATATATATATATTTAAATAGGTATTCTTCAAACACTTCAAAGACCTATAGAAAATGCCATTTAAAATGTTTTAATAACTTAAACTCTTTATGACAGTGAGACACTCTGTTGTGTTAGGAACGGCGGGGCTGCATCCCTGGTACCCGGCCGCCCACATAGCTAGCTCTAGCTTATGCCCCGAAATAATTACACGGAAACTGTATTCTTTTAAACACCATTTGGCCCATTATATCTAGCCTTTTCTCAGCTAACTCTTGCACCTGGACTAGCCCATTTCTAATAATCTATGTAGCCCAAGAGCTGGCTTACCAGGAATGATCTTAACCTGCGTCTGCCTGGAGTGGGAGAATCATGGCGACTCCTTGACTCAGCTTCTTTCTCCCAGCATTCCGTTCTGTTTACTCCTCCCACCTATGTTTTAACCTATGAGGGCCAAGCAGTTTCTTTATTGCTTAACCAATGAAATCAACAGATTGATATATGACACTCCCACATCAACACTCTGCTCCTGGCAGCACCAATGTACTCCAGAGAAAATGATGGGCATCAAAGAAACTCTAGAGTTTATTTTCTTCATGGGCAAAGAAAGTGCCCTTGCTCCAATTGCTGACAATTACTCTCCAAACTGGACCAGCAGAATTTAAGAAAGGTGACTGC
>NW_004949945.1:0-522 GCF_000317375.1 Microtus ochrogaster
ATATAGTTCAGAGATGAAATGCTTCCCCAGCACCAATAAATACATAAGCCTGGCTGAGATGGCAGGCAATACTCTTGTCTTAATATCCCCAAGATTGTTGGCCTTTACAGTGACTTATAAAATTTCATATATCATAAATAAGTGGGGCTGGTAAGATGACTTGGTTTATAAAAGTTATTTGTAGCCAAGTCTGAGCATATGAACTCAGTACCTGAGGCACAGACCTTAGAAGAAAGGAACTGGCACAGCTGTCATCTGACCTGCACTTGTACACTGTGGCATACATATATTCAAGAAAGGAAGGGAGAGGGAGGGAGGAAGAAGTAAGAAGGAAAAAGAAGAAAGAAAGGGAGGAAAATTGGAGGAAGGGAGAGATAGAGGGAAGGAGGAAAGAAAGAAGGCAGAAAAGGTAAAATATTTAAAGTCGAAATATCTAGTTACCCCTACATGCTTAGGATCCCACTGAAATCTCTGCTTCTGCTTTATAATCTACAGGAAAAAAAAACAAAGCTGGGTAGCAGT
>NW_004949945.1:2947-4232 GCF_000317375.1 Microtus ochrogaster
TTTTTTCTAATTCCATACATTTGTCTGCAAATTTCATGACGTTATTAAAAAAATGAATAATAGTTCATTGTGTAAATGTACCACATTTTCTTTATCTATTCCTCATTTGACAACCATCTAGATTTTTTCGAGGTTCTGGATATTTATAAATAAAGCCACAGTGAACACAGTTGAGGCAAGTGTTCTTATGGTAGAATGGAGAGGTTTTTGGGCATATGCTCAAGAGTGGTTTAGCTGGGTCTTTCCAAGTTTTCTGAGGAACTACAATATTGATTTCCACAGTCCCTGTATAAGTTTGTATTCCCACCAGCAATGGAGGAGCATTCCCCTTGCTCCACATCCTAGCCATCATCAGCTGTCATGTGCCTTACTGACCTTAATCACTCTTACAGGTGTAAGATGGAATCTCAAAGTTGCTTTGATTTTCATTTCCCTGGTGGCTAAGGAAGTTGAACTTTTCTTCAAATGTTTCTCAGTCATTTGAGATTCCTCTATCAAGAATTCTCTGGTTAGATCTGTACCCCACTTGTAACTGGATTATTTGGCTTTTTGACACCTAGTTTTTCTAGCTCATCATCAGTTTTGAATATTATTTCTCTACTGAATGTGGAATTGGTAAAACTTTTCCCAATCTGTAACGTGCCTCTTTGTCTGATTGACAGTGTTCTCTGTCTTATAGAAGCTTTTCAGTTGTATTAATTATTGATCGTAGCACCTGTGCTCTTGGTGTTTTGTTCAGGAAGTTGCCTCCTGTGTGAATGTGCCCAAGGTTATTCTCCACTGCCTCTTCTATCAGGTCCAGTGTATATCATTTTATGTTGTCTTTGATCTGAGATGAGTTTTTCGCATGGTGACAATATGGATCTATTTACATTCTTCTACATGGAGACATTCAGTTTGACCAGAGCCATTAGTTGAAGATGCTTTCTTTTTTTTCCAGTATGTATTTTGGACTTTATAAAAATCAGGTGTCCATAGGTTTGTGGACTTAAGTCTGGGTCTTTGATTTGATTCTATTGATCCTCCTATCTTTTTATGCCAATACCATGAGGTTTTTATTACTATAGCTCAAGTACTACTTGAAATAAGGGTTAAAATGTCTGAAAAGAAATAAATTTTAGACACGTTAACAGTTTATGATTGTAACAATAGAATGGAAAATTGTGGGGGGGAAGAAGCAGGACATTATTCAAAAGGATAATTATTAGACTCTTTAATGTTTTACCTGAAATAATTTTTTGCATCATGGCATTACCTTAACATCCAAGAGACACTGCTGTAGTCA
>NW_004949945.1:4528-5995 GCF_000317375.1 Microtus ochrogaster
GTTGGTCTAGGGGAGAAAATGATACCTGATCCCCTATTTTAATTGGTGGTGGGCATGAGTTAGCACATGGTTGAGGTAATGAGTGGTCAGTAAAATCCCACAATAGGGAGAGAAGATGGGATAACAGCAGAGTAAGCAGGTGATCGGGAAGGGGAGAGGTTTTAGGTAAGAGGCTGGGGGTTAAAACTGACTGCCCATACATGAGTTTGAAGGGTGAGATGAAAAGGGGGCTTTTGGGGAGAACCCTAAGCCTAAGGAGGGCCAGAGACAAAAGTTTTACCTAGTCAAGGTGAAGTTCCTCTGACATTTTAGCAAGAACATTTTTTAAGGAATGGTTAGTTTATTCTACTTTCCCTGAAGACTGAGGGTGATATGGGATATGAAAATGCTAAGGGATGTTAAGAGCCTTAGACAAGTTTTGTGAAATCTGGGAAGTAAGCTCAAGGCCATTATCTGACTAAAGAGAGGTTGGGATTCCAAACCGGGGAATGATTTCTCAGAGAACAACATCAGAAACAGAGCTTTGCTATTAGGATGAAAGAGCTGATGTAGGTAGGACAGAATTTTCTGGGTGTCAGGGGGTGCCTGTGAGAGTGTGGGCTGTATTGTATGAACCCCCTGAGGTGATTGAGGTAGGTTTGGGCTTTGGAATGCTGCTGTTTTAGCTGCTTGGTCAGCCCAATTATTTCGCTTGGAAATAATGGGACTGTTGGTCTGATGAGATTCCTATAGCTTTGGGGAGATGGGAGGGTTTTAACAGGTTCATAATGTAACCTGAGTTAATTATGGATCCTCCTTTCATTGTAAGAAGCCCATGCTCCTTCCAGATAGCCATGTGGGACAGGAGGATATAAAAGGCATATTTGGAGTCTGTGTAAACATTTAAAGATTGTTCCTTTGCTAACTGGAAGGCAAGGGTAAGAGCTATCAACTCAGCCTGTTGGTTAGTGGTATGGGCCAGGAGTGCCCTTGCTTCCACTATCTCAGTATCTGATACTATGACATAGCCTGCTCTATAGGTCCCATCACATAAAAAGAGCTGCTATCTGTGTACCAGGTATAATTGGCCTGGGACAGTTTGCCCTCCTGTATATGTGAGGGGTGAGGCAGTAGATCCTCTAAGATCTCTATGCAGGAGTGAGATGGAGAATCAATAACATTAGGTTGAGGTAGGAGATTTGAGATATTAAGGGGTAGGCATTGGAAAGTGAGTGTGGCATTTTCTACTAGCGCCACCCGGAGGGAAAGAGCTTGGGAAGGGGGCAAGGTTTGTAAGCCTTTGTAAGTTAAGAGGTGGGACAGATTATGGTGGGAGAAGACAGTGGTGGGTGACCCAAAAGTTAGGTTTTTTGACTCATGAATAAGAAGCTCAGCAGCTGCTAGAGCATATATACAGGGTGCCCAGCCCCAAGTGGTAAGGTCCATCTTCTTTGACAGGTATGCTACAGGTACAAAAGAAGGTCCCAG
>NW_004949945.1:7625-9000 GCF_000317375.1 Microtus ochrogaster
AGTCCAGGTGAAGACAAAGATGTTTTGAGATTTAGGGCTGAGAGGAATAGAGGAAAAAAAGCATCCTTGAGGACTAGAACTGAGAAGTGGGAGGTTGCTGGAGGAATATTGGCTAGAAGGGTGAGAGAATTAGGGACTACTGGGTGGAGAGGGACCACTGCAGAGTTAATGAGCCAGAGGTCTTGAACCAGATGATAGACTCCATTAGATTTTTTAACAACAAGTATAGGGGTGTTAAAGGGAGAAGAGGTGGGTGAAGTAGCTTTTTCCTTAAAAGGTCAGAAATAATAGGCTTAAGTCCCTTAAGGCTCTGGAGAGAGAGAGGGTACTCAGCTTGGGTAATGGAGGTTAATTCTTTAACCTTTGTTAAAAAATCCCTTCCCATGAGAAGTACTGGGTAGGCTCCATATCTTCTGCAGCATAGGTTATCATTGGGTTTTTGATTTTAGCAATTCTGACAGGTGTAAGAAAGTATCTCAAAGTTGTTTTGATTTGCATTTCCCTGATTGCTAAGGAAGTTGAACATGACCTTAAGTGTCTTTTGGCCATTTGAACTCCATCCGCTGAGAATTCTCTTTTCAGTTCAGTACCCCATTTTTTAATTGGGTTAGTTAGAATTTTCATGTCCAGTTTCTTGTGTTCTTTATATATTTTGGAGATCAGACCTTTGTTTGATATGGGGTTGGTGAAGATCTTCTCCCATTCAGTAGATTGCCTTTTTGTCTTAATGACAGTGTCCTTTGCTTTACAGAAGCTTCTCAGTTTTTGGAGGTCCCATTTATTCATTGTTACCCTTATTGTTTTATTACATGTAGGAAGTAGTCTCCTGTGCCTGTGTGTTGCAGTCTACTTCGCACTTTCTCTTCTATCAGATTCAGTGTGGTCAGATTTATATTGAGATCTTTAATCCATTTGGACTTGAGTTTTGTGCTTGGTGATAGATAGGGATCTATTTTCATTCTTCTTCAGGTTGACATCCAGTTATGCCACCACCATTTGTTAAAGATGCTTTCTTTCTTCCATTGTATAATTTTAGCTCTTTTGTCAAAAATCAGGTGCTCATATGTTTGTGAGTTAATATCTGGGTCTTAGATTCAATTCCATTGGTCAACATCTCTGTTTTTATGCCAATACCAAGCTGTTTTCATTACTGTAGCTCTGTAATAGGGTTTGAAGTCAGGGATGGCAATGCCTTCGGAATTACCTTTACTGTATAGGATTGTTTTGGCTATCCTGGGTTTTCTGTTTTTCCCTATAAAGTTGATTATTGTTCTCTCAAGGTCTGTGAAAATATTTGTTGGGATTTTGATGGGGATTACATTGAATCCATAGATTGCCTTTGGTAGAATTGCCATTTTTACTATGTTGATCCTAC
>NW_004949946.1:0-2755 GCF_000317375.1 Microtus ochrogaster
GATGGTTGTGAGCCACCATATGGTTGCTGGGAATTGAACTCAGGACCTCTGGAAGAGCAGCCAGTGCTCTTAACCTCTGAGCCATCTCCCCAGCCCCATTATTTACTTATTTTTGAAGTAATTGTAAGCTTACAGCAAAACTGAGCAGAAGGTACATTTTCTTTTACCACTGGGGCAGAAACTGTGAGGGCGATTGATATTTTAATTTGCTTAATTATAACAACTATTTATTATGTATATGTGTGCTATAACTTCATGCTGTAAATCTCAAATATCTATCCCAGATAGCTGTTGGAACAATCTTTTTCTTTTTGGTTTTTCTTTTTTTTTTTCTTCTCTGTAGCTTTGGAGCCTATCCTCAAACTAGCTCTTGTAGACCAGGCTGGCCTCGAACTCACAAAGATCCACCTGCCTCTGCCTCCAGAGTGCTGGGATTATCTTTTTGGTTTTTCAAAGTAAGATTTCTCTGTGTAGCCCTAGCTGTCCAGGGATTCTCTCTGTAAACTAGACTGGCCTCGAACTCACATTCTCCTGCCTCTGCCTCACGAGTGCTGGAATTAAAGGAGGGTAAGAAGTAATAGTAGGGCGTCTCCTAGGCTAGCATAGACTGCACACAAGTAGGCAATTGCACACCTTGCCTACCTAAGGCAGGTGGCCGCACAGCAGGGAGTGCGCAGGCGCCGAGCCTGAGCTCGCGCAGGGTGGACCGGGCTGCGGGAGTCGCAGCGTGGCTCTGGCCCCGCCCCTGCCGAATATGGTCGCGGGATCGCCCAGGAAACGCATTCTGCGGGAACTCGCAGCGCCAATGGGAAGAGAGCGAGTGCCACGAACGGACCAATGAGGAGCGAGCGGCCCGGGGTTTAAACCCAGGCCCGGCAGACTCCTCTCGGCTTGCTGCGGAGGAACGGCTGTTGGTGTCTTCCTTTGGCTAGCTAGAAGTGGGCTCTTTGCTCCTGGTCGCTGAGCCTCTTCTACAGGAGGAACCATGGCGCTCAGGGTCACTAGGGTGAGCCGGGCGGGGGTTGCGATCGTCGGTGCGGTCTTCTCCCGCGGCGACCAGGCGAGGGAGGGGGGTCCCGAAGGGTCCCGGGCGAGGTGGGGGAGCAAAGGATCGGCTGGATGGTGGAAAAGATCTCTGAACCTATCTGGGCATAAGGACTGGGAGGAATGCACGGTGTACTTTAGTGATGAAGACCCCAGAGCGAGCACTTTGCTTTCCCAGAGTGCTATCTACAGCTGAGGCTTTTGTGGTTTTTTTCTTTCCGATGTAAATTCACGGTCTTTAGGATGGCAGAGAACATAAGAGGAAGTTGGGTAGTAGGTGAGTGTAAAAAATCCGGGTGGTAACTCGGTGTGGCACGGTCCGAGGCTAGACCCTAGAATCCTGGCTTTCCCTCAGGGAGCCTCAGTTGAGTCTGTCTTCAATTAACGCTTGATTTCCTGGAGCCGCCATGAATCTGCTCTCAAGTGATTTTTAACTTTTTTTCAGAGCACGAAACTTAACACGGAAAATAAGGCCAAGGTCAGCATGGCAGGCGCCAAGCGTGTGCCTGTGGCAATTGCTGCAGCCTCCAAGCCCGGGCTGAGACCAAGAACCGCTCTCGGAGATATTGGTAACAAAGTCAGCGAACAGGCACAGGCCAGACTGCCTCTGAAAAAGGAACTAAAAACTTCAGTTACTGGGAAAGTTTCAGCCAAAATCCCACCAAAACTTCTGGAGAAGGTTCCTGTGAGTGAGCCAGAGGTGGAAATTACTGAGCCTGAACCTGTTATGGAAGAAAAGCTTTCTCCTGAACCTATTTTGGTAAACACAACATTTTTAAAACGTCTCATTTCTTCTCTGACTCATTTCTCTCTAATACACACGGTAGCATTTAATTATTGAGTGCTTATCAAAAGCCTTTACTGTGCACTAACACACTCTGGAGTAGGTATTAGCTATAATTAAGATGGTGGTGGATAAATGTGATTTTGTTATGTCTAGACAGGGTCTCACTGCTGCTGGAGGGCCTGGAACTTGGAGGTTTGATTGCCTCCTGAGATCTGGGGTCAAGGGTGGGCACCATCATTTTTCTCTGGTGTCTCTGTGTAGCCATCGCTGTCCTAACCTCCTGTGCTAGGATGAAGCAAATGGGTCAGATCTTTTGATTGCTTTATGTAGTTTCCCGAAGCAAAGGTTTTTGTTATAGTGCTGTAAGTCCAACTCTGTCTGAAATTAACAGAATGAAGCAGAGATGTGCTCATGAAACTTTTACTCTCTAATATGGCCACTAAATTAATAAATCTGTTAAAAGAGTAAATTTTTTTTAGACAGAAAATAAGATGAGTTGCCGGGCGGTGGTGGCGCACACCTTTAATCCCAGCACTCGGGAGGCAGAGGCTGGTGGATCTCTGTGAGTTCAAGGCCAGTCTGGTCTATAAGAGCTAGTTCCAGGACAGGAACCAAAAGCTACGGAGAAACCCTGTCTCGAAAATTCAAAAAAAGAAAAAAGAAGATGAGTTAAATAGGGTGTGTGGTGCTGCAGCCTCTAGTCCCTGCACTTTGGAGCAGAGGCTGGCAGATCTCTGAGTTCAAGGCCAGCCTAGTTGACTAGCAAGGTCCAAGCCAGCCAGGGCTACATATAGTGAGACCCTAATCAAAGGGGAAAAATGATGGGTTAGTACTTTAGGCCTAAAAAATGAAGTTTTGACTGGGATCGTAGCGCTGTCTGTTAGTTTTTCCTTTGACTTCCTTTATGTGTGTGTGTGTGTGTGT
>NW_004949946.1:5310-5935 GCF_000317375.1 Microtus ochrogaster
CAGATGGAAATGAAGATTCTGAGAGTTCTAAACTTCAGTTTGGGTCGCCCTCTGCCTCTGCACTTCCTCCGTAGAGCATCTAAAATTGGAGAGGTACAGATTACTTGAAATTTTTGCTTTGTCACATTAGATAATACAGATGCTGACTTAGATAAGTGGCTAACTACATGGGAGAAGGATATGGCTGTTACTATTTATAATCAACCTCTGTATTGTTTGGTTGCTTACTCTTTTTAATCTATTATGTATATAGTGTTCTGGGCACCAGATCTCATTGTAGATGGGTGTGAGCCATCATGTGGTTGCTGGGAATTGAACTCAGGACTCAAAACAGCAGTCAGTTCTCTTAACCTCTGAGCCATCTCTCCAGCCCAAGGTCGCTTACTCCTAAGACCTTCTGTGGGCCTTTGTATTTGAGAGTGGGCAGTCACAGATGGTACAGAGAGTGTGTAGTCACAGATAGGCCTTGCTTTGTAAGTGACTGCTGAAATAAAGCTCTGCCAGAGAGGCTCAGCATGTGGCTCTGTTCCAGGTTGATGTTGAACAGCATACTTTGGCCAAATACCTCATGGAGCTCACAATGCTGGACTACGACATGGTGCACTTTCCTCCTTCTCAAATTGCA
>NW_004949946.1:8425-8997 GCF_000317375.1 Microtus ochrogaster
AACTCACAGAGATCCGCCTGCCTCTGCCTCCCGAGTGCTGGGATTAAAGGTGTGCGCCACCATCGCCCAGCTAAAATTTGTTTTTCTTAAATGCTTTCTCTTTTAGGCGTATATTTCCTTAGTAAACTAAGCAGTATGATGGAGGTCACTGTGATAAAACATCTTAGGTGACAATGGCCTCTGATCTAATAGAATGGTTGTGTACTGAGTTTTAGGAGTTTGTGGGGCCAAATACAGCTTGACTACTTACAAGTGCTTGGTGGTGTCAAATATTTGACGCATGAACTTTGAGGTTGTTTGGTTGCCAGTACATGGTTTTACTTTACCTGTGCTAGCTTAGAGTACACTGGCATATATCTTCCCATTTAGAAACTTCTTGTTGAGCCTTCACTATGAAATCCTGAGTTTCCTTAAGCTTATTGCTGGGATTTTACTTGTAAAAAAGTTTACTACTTTTCCATTCTATTTTTTTTAAATATTTATTTATTATATATACAATATTCTGTCTATGTGTATGCCTGCAGGCCAGAAGAGGGCACAAGATCCCATTACAGATGGTTGTGAGCCACCAT
>NW_004949947.1:0-1048 GCF_000317375.1 Microtus ochrogaster
AAAAACTGTTAAATTCTTGAATAGTAATGTGTTCAGACATTTTATTTATAAAAGAAAAATTTTTTACCTGCAATGATCTGTTCCTCCCAGTGGTGGTCTCTGTGTTTTTGGAGCCTGTCCTAGAACTAGCTCTTGTAGACCAGGCTGGCCTCGAACTCACAAAGATCCACCTGTCTCTGCCTCCTGAGTGCTGGGATTAAAGGTATGCACCACCACTGCCTGGGTAGCATCGAACTCACAGAGATCTGCCTGCCTCTGCCTCCCAAGTGCTGGGATTAAAGGCATGCACTACTACCAACTGGTGGGCCTCAAACTCACAGAGATCCGCCTGCCTCTGTTTCCCAAATACTGGTATCAAAGGCCTGCGCCACCACCGCCCGGCCAAGTCACTTTGTATCAGATGAAATCTGCCATTGTGGCGGCTTTTGTTGCAAAAAAGCAGACACTTCAGCTAATTCAGGCAGTGGGGTTCCACTGCCAACTTTGCCAAGGCAGGCAGAATGGGCCTGTGTGGCCAAGTGTGTCTCAGACTCGGCACTGTGGCCCGAATCACGAACTCAAAAACAGCACCCAGGAGGGTGCAGTGTTAGGTAGCGGGCTACCCGCTTGAGTCGGGGGCAAAATAGCCCGACGTTGGACGCCAAAATGTAACAGTGTAAACGAATACAGACAGATTGTAAAAAATACAGCTTTAATAGACTTACAGAACCACCGTTCCCGCGGAGACTAGGAAAGCAGAAGCAGCAGCTGGGAGCATGCATGCCAAATTTATAGGCAAACATTAGCTCGATGCGAACAACCCCCTAAGGGGCGGGACTTATACCTACACACTAGGTCTAAGCCTAACCCTAGCCATTACACTAATCCAAGCCGTAGTACTAACCCTAACTCTAACCCTAACAGTAAACTTAACCGTAATGCTAAAGCCAACCCTACCCTAGCATTAACACTAATCCTCACACTAGGCCTAGCTCTAACCCTAACCCTAGATGTAACACTAATCCAAGCCATAGTCATAACCCTAACTCTAACCCTAAACATAACGCTA
>NW_004949947.1:2088-3965 GCF_000317375.1 Microtus ochrogaster
CTAACCCTAAACATAGATGTAACACTAATTCAAGCCAAAGCACTAACACTAACCTTAACCCTAAACCTAAACTTAACACTATCCCTATTCTTAGCAATAAGTCTAACCTTAGATCTAGCCTTAACCATAAGCCTAGCCATAACCCTAACACTAGCACTTGGTCTAAGCCTAACCCTAGTCATTACAGTAATCCAAGCCCTACTCATATATCAAACCCTAACCCTAACCGTAATCTTAACCCTAATGCAAACCCTAAACCTACACTAGGCCTAACCCTAATCCTAACACTAGGCTTAGCTCTAACCCGAACCCTAGATGTAAAAGTAATCCAAGCCATAGCCCTAAACCGAACCCTAAATCAAAAACAAAACCTAACCCTAACCCTAACCCTTATCCTAACCCTAACCCAAACTTAGCAATACCTCTAACGTTAGATCTAGCCCTAACGAAAAGCCTAGCCCAAACCTTAACGCTAGCCATTAAACAAAATCAAAGCCCTAGTCCTAACCAAACCTAAGACTAACCATAACCCTAAAACAAACATTAACCCAAACCATCACCATAATCCTAACAATAAAGCAAATCCTAAACCCGAACGATAAACCTAACCGTAATCTTAACCGTAACCCTACCCTAACCCAAAACCTAACCTTAGCAAAAACTCTAAGCTTAGATCTAGCCTTAAACCTAAACCTAAACCTAAACTTAGCAATACCTCTAATCTTAGATCTAGCCCTAAACATAAGCCTAGACCTATCCCTAACCCAAGCCATTATACTAACCCAAGCCCTTGCCCTAACCCTAACCCTAACATTAACCCTAAACGTAACCCTAACCCTAACCATAATCTTAACCCTAACACTAACCTAACCCTACCCTAGCCCATACCCTAATCCTCACACTAGGCCTAGCTCTAACCCTAACCAAAGATGTAGCACTAATCCAAGTCGTAGTATTAACCCTAACACTATCCCTAAAAATAACCCTAACCCTAACCCTAACCATAATCTTAACCATAACGCTAATGCTAAACCTGCCCTAGCCCTAAACCAAATCCTCACACTAGGAATAGTTCTAACCCTAACCCTAGATGTAACATTAATCCAAGCAGTAGCACTAAACCTAACATTAACATTTTTTTTTTGGTTTTTGGAGACTGGGTTTCTCTGTGGTTTTAGAGCCTGTCCAGGAAATTGCTCTTGTAGACCAGGTTGGTCTCGAAATCACAAAGATCCGCCTGCCTCTGCCTCCCGAGTGCTGGGATTAAAGGCGTGCACCATCACCGCCCGGCCCCTAACCTTAAATTTAACCCTAAAATTAACCCTAAACCCTAATACTAATGCTAAACACTAAGCCTAAGCCTAACCCTAACCCTAACCTTAACCATAGCCCTAACACTAAACTTTAACCCTCACCATAATCCTAACAACAAACCAAACCCTAAACCCTAACCCTAACCCTAACCGTCAACTTAACCCTTACACTCACCCTAACCCTACCCTAGCCCTAAACAAATCCTCACACTATGCCTAGCACTAACCCTAAACCTAGATGTAACACGAATCAAAACCGTTACCCTTACACTAACACTAACCCTTATCCCTACCTTAGTTCCAGCACTAACCATACTACTAACCCTAACCCTAACCCTAACCTAACCATACCCCTAACCCTAACTCTAACTCTAAGCCTAACCCTAAATCCTAACCAAACCCTAGCCCTAACCCAAACCGTAAAAATAGCAATAACTCTAACCTTAGATCAAGCCTTAACAATAAGCCTAGCCCTAACCCTGACACCAGCACTAGGTCTAAGTCTAACCCTAACCATTACAATATTCCAAGCCCTACTCATAAACTTAACCCTAAAACAAACCC
>NW_004949947.1:4711-6122 GCF_000317375.1 Microtus ochrogaster
CTAGCTCTAACCCTAAACCTAGATGTAACACTAATCCAAGCCGTGGCCCTAACACTAATACTAACCCTAATCCCTACCCTAGCTCTAGCACTAACTGTACCACTAACCCTAACCTAACCTAAACACTAAACCTATCCTTAGCAATAACTCTAACCTCAGATTTAGCCTTAAACATAAGCCTAGCCCTAAACCTAACCCTAGAAGTAGGTCTTAGGCTAACCCTAGACATTACACTAATCCAAGCCCTAGAACTAACCCTAACCCTCCATCCTACACTAACCCGAACCCTAACCCTAACCCTAAAAATAGCAATAACTCTAACCTTAGATGTAGCCCTAACCATAAGCCTAGCCCTAAACCTAACCATAGAAGTAGGTCTAAGTCTAACCCTAGCGACTACACTAATCTAAGCCATAGACCTAACCCTAACCCTAACCACAAACATAATAATAACAATAACACTAAACCTAACACTAAACATTAACTCTCACCATAACCCTAAAAATAAATCAAACCCTACACTCTAACCCTAGCCCTAATACTCATAATAAAATGTACTTAATAAAAAACCTAACACTAACCCTAACACTAAACACTACCCTAACCATAACGTTAAAAATAAACCAAACCCTAAACCCTAGCCCTAACCCTAAAAGTAATGTTTACACTAATACCAAGCCTAATCCTAACCTAGCCCTAACCCTAACCCGCGCATTAGGCCTAGCTCGAACACTAACCCTAGATGTAACACTAATCCAAGCCATAGCCCTAACACTAACACTAACCCTAACCCTAGCTCTAGCTATAACAGTAACACTAACCCTAACCCTTACCCGAACCTAACTTTAAAACTAACACTAAACTTATAAAAAACACTAACCTTACATATAGCTCTAACCATAAGGCTAGCGCTAACCCTAAACCTAGCACTAGGTCTAAGCCTAACCTTAGCCATTACACTAAACCAAGCTGTAGCCCTAACCCAATCCCTAACCCTAAGCCTAAAACTAAACATAACCCTAACCCTAACATTAACCCTAAACCCGAAACCATAAACCTAACCCTAAACCTAAACTTAGCAATACCTCTAACCTTAGATCTAGCACTAATCATAAGCCTAGAATTAACCTTAAACCTAGCCATTACACTAATCCAAGCCCTAGTCCTAACACTTACCCTAAAACTAACACTAACTCTAACCCTAACCCTAACCTAAACACTAAACCGTAACCCTCATCATAACCCTAATAGTAAACCAAAACCGTAATTATAAGCCAATTCTAACCCTAACCCCTCTCTAAACCTAACCCTAATCCTCACACTAGGCCTAGCTCTAACCCTAACCCTAGATGTAACACTAATCCAAGCCATATCCGTAACACTAACACTATCATTAACTCTAACCCTAGCT
>NW_004949947.1:6451-6904 GCF_000317375.1 Microtus ochrogaster
CAACCTTAGATCTAGCCCTAACCATAAGACTAGCCCTAACCCTAACCCTAGCCATTACAGTAATCCAAGCCCTAGTCCTAACACTAACCCTAACCAGAACCTAACCATAACACTAACCTTAATCTTAACCCTAACGCTAAACCTAACCCAAACCTAGCCCTTACCTTAATCCTCACACTAGGCCTGGCTCTAACCCTAACACTATATGTAACATTAATCCAAGCCGTAGACCTAACCCTAATACTAACCATAAAACTAACCCAAACCCTAAACCTAACACTAAACATAACCCTAACCATAAACCCTAAACCTAACCCTAACCATAACTCTAACTGTAATCCTGACCTTAGCAATACCTCTAACCTAAGATCAAGCCCTAAGCATAAGCTTAGCCCTAACTCTAACCCTAGGTATTACACTAATCCTAGCCCTAGTCCTAACCCTAACCCTAAC
>NW_004949947.1:8304-8993 GCF_000317375.1 Microtus ochrogaster
AACTCTCACCATAACCCTAACAATAAACCAAACCCTACACCCTAACTCTAGCCCTAATCATAACACTAAAATATACCTAATAATAAACAGAACACTAACCCAAACAATAAACCCTACCCTAACCATAACCCTAAATATAAAACAAGCCCAAAATCTAAACCTAACCATAATCTTAAACCTAACGCTAACCCTAACCCAACCCAGCCTTAACACTAATTCTCACAATAGGCGTAGCTCTAACTCTAACCATAGATGTAACACTAATCCAAGCCATAGCCCTAACACTAACACTAAGCCTAACCCTAACCCTTACCCTAGCTCTAGCTCTAACCATAACACTAACCTTAACACAAACCCTAACCTAACCTTAACACTAACCATAACCTTAGCAATAACTGTAAACTTAGATCTAGCCAAAACCATAAGCCTAGACTTAACCCTAACCCTAGCACTAGGTCTAAGCCTAACTCTACCCATTACACTAATCCAAACCCTTCTCCTAACCCTAAACCAACACTAAAAATAATAATAAACCTAACACTAACCATAACACTAAACCCTAACTCTCACCATAACCCTAACAATAAACCAAACCCGACACACTAACCCTAGGCCTAATCCTAACACTAAAATATACCAAATAATAAATCTAATACTAACCCTACCCTTACCAATAACTCTAACCTTAG
>NW_004949948.1:0-1683 GCF_000317375.1 Microtus ochrogaster
GGGTATAAAGCTAGCCGTGCAGGCGGCCGGGTGCTGGGGACGCAGCTCCGCCGCTCTTATTTCAACACAAACAAATTAAAGTATCCCCATAATCATATAAACCTTGTATGACGTAATCTGTTGTATTAGTAAATATAAATTTACTAATCCATTTTATTAGTGAAAACAAAGCAGTAAAATTTGGGTTAGAAATGAAAACTGCCATATATCTATTATCCAGCAGGTGGCACTGTTGCAGAGTCATGATGGAAACGGGGTTCTGTTTCAGTGTCTCCTGCCTTAGTAGATGTTAAAAACTGGAAAATATGAGTTTCTCAACAAAGTATATGTAATTAAATCAATTCCAGAGATGGAACCAGAAACCCAGCATCCAGGGGTAGAGAAGAGCAACCTGGAAGCTGCTTATGCCTCCATGTGACAGAGCCACCCTGAGGGGTTGCAGCTTTCGGCAACCAGCAACCGCGTGCTCTGGTTCACGCCACTTAAGAGCTGTGCTTGGAAGGGAGATTTAAAAATGACTCAGAAAAGAGCAAACCACGCGGGCAGAGACTACATGGGCCTATGGAGTTTAAATCCACATGGGGAGGCAGACAGTAGGGTGTGTGGGGACCTGAAGTCAATCTGAGGTGTCTAAAGGGAAAATATAAAGAACTGCAGCAAGAAAAGCCACTTCGAGATAATTTATATTAAACTGCTGGCTTCATGCACAAGGCACAGGCCACAGCTGAGGAAGGGAGGGGCTTGCACCAAGCCAAACTCACGGCCGCCGGCTGGCAGCTGAGCGGGGGAAGGAGAGGTCCTATAACCAAACGTTGGGTGCCAGGTGAAGGCGTAAGTCGCAAACAATGCCACAACAGTTTGGAATTATGATTAATAAAGTGGTATTTATTTAAAGAGGAAAAACTTACAGATCTCATTCCCAGACGACAGCCCTCTGTGCAATCAGGAAGGAGCCTAGTCGCCGGAAACAGAGCAGGAAGCGAAGAGAAGCGAGAAGGGAAGTAGCCGCTTTTTTAAAGGGAGAGAGACCACACCCCAATGGGCTGGTGTCTCAGCAGCTATAGGCTGGAGGAGCAGAAGGACTTCCCACAACATTAATCCATATGGACTTGAGTTTTGTGTATGTCGATAGATATGGATCTATTTTCATTCTTCTACAGGTTTACAACCAGTTCTGCCAGCATCATTTGTTGAAGATGCTTTCTTTCTTCCATTGAATACTTTTTTTTAGCTCCTTTATCAAATAACAGGTGTTCCTAGGTTTGTGGGTTAAAATCCGGGTCTTCTACTCTATTCCATTGATCGACTTCTCTGTTTTTATGCCAATACCAAGCTGTTTTCAATACTGAAGTTCTGTAATAGTGTTTGAAGACAGGGATGGTAATACCTCCAGAAGTTCCTGTATTGTATGATTGTTTTGGTTATCCTGGGTTTTTTGTTTTTCCATATGAAGTTGATTAATGTCCTCTCAAGATCTGTGAAGAATTTTGATGGGATTTTAATGGGGATTGCATTGAATTGCCCTTGGTAGAATTGCCATTTTTACTATGTTGATCCTCCCAATCCAAGAGCAAGGGAGATCCTTCCATTTTCTGGTATCCTCCTCAATTTCTTTCTTCAAAGACTTAAAGTTCTTGTCAAATAGATCCTTCACTTCCTTGGTTAGAGTTACCCCAAGATATT
>NW_004949948.1:2964-4139 GCF_000317375.1 Microtus ochrogaster
TTTGCTTTAAGTGGGCACTTATTGCTATGAACTTTCCTCTTAGCACTGCTTTCATAGTGTCCCATAGGTTTGAGTATGTTGTTTCTTTATTTTCATTGAATTCAAGGAAGACTTTAATTTTTTTCTTTATTTCTTCCTTGATCCAGATGTGGTTCAGTAGTGAACTGTCCAGTTTCCATGAGTTCGTAGGCTTTCTGGGGATAGCATTGTTGAATTCTAACTTTAAGCCATGGTGATTCAATAAGACACACGTGGTTACTAATAATTTTTGTAAATGTGGAAGTTTGCTTTGTTACCGAGTATGTGGTCAATTTTCGTGAAGGTTCCATGAGCTGCACAGAAGAAGGTATATTTTTTCCTCTTTGGGTGGAATGATCTATAGATGTCTGTTAAGTGCATTTGATTCATTACCTCCCTTAATCCTCTTATTTTGCTGTTAGGTTTCTATTTGATTGACCTCTCCATTGGTGAGAGAGGAGTGTTGAAATCTCCTACTATTAGTGTGTATGGTTTTATGACTGCCTTGAGTTTTAGTAATGTTTCTTTTACGTAAGTGGGTGCTTTTATATTAGGGGCATAGATATTCACGATTAAGACTCTGTCCTGATGAATTGTTCCTGTTATGAGTAAAAAGTGTCCCTCTCCATCTCTTCTGATTGATTTTAGTTTGAAGTCAACTTTGTTAGAAATTAGTATGGCCACACCTGCTTGTTTCTTAGGTCCATTTGCTTGATAAACCTTTTCCTAGCCCTTTACTCTGAGTAGATGTCTGTCTTTGTGGTTGAGGTGTGTTTCTTGTAAATAGCAGAATGTTGGATTCTATTTTCATATCCAGTCTCTTAGCCTGTGCCTTTTTATAGGTGAATTGAGTCCATTGATATTAAGTGATACTAATGGCCAGTGGTTGTTAACTCCAGTCATTTTTCTTTCTTTTTTTTTTTTTGGTAGTAGAGTTTGTGTGTTTCCCTTCTTTGAGTTGTGCTGGGGAAGGGTCATTAGATGTCTGAGTTATTGTGGGCATTGTTGGACTCATTGGGTTGTGATTTTCTTTCTAGTACTTTCTGTAAGGCTGGATTTGTGGCTATGTATTGTTTAAATTTGTTTTTATCCTGGAAAATTTTGTTTTCTCCATTTATAGTGAACGAAAGCTTGGCTGGGTATAGTAGTCTGGGCTT
>NW_004949948.1:4674-8976 GCF_000317375.1 Microtus ochrogaster
ATTCTTTCTTCTATCTCTTGTAATCTGTTTGTAGTACTTGTCTCTGTAGTTCTTGTTCATTTACCCAGATTTTCCATCTCTATCCTTCCCTTGGTTTGTGTTTTCTTGATTACTTCCATTTCACTCTTCAAGTCTTGAACCGCTTCCCTTACCTGTTTGATCACTTTTTTTTGTTTCTCTTGGGTTTCTTGGGTATCTTTGACAGATTTATTCATTTCCTCTACCTTTTTTGTAATCTCTAATTGCTTATGGCAGTTCTTCACCTTCTGTTTAAGGTCCTCTATTATTTTCATATAATTCACTCTTGAGTCAATTTCTTCTAATTCTTCTGGAGTAGAGTGTACAATTCTTCTTATTTCAGGATCCCTGGATTCTGGTGGTGTCATGTTGCCTTTCAGGTTGTTGGAGGAATTCTTGCATTGGCACCTTCCCATCTCTTCCTTCAAACGGAACCAGGAGAGGCCTGGTGTCTTGGTTCGGTCTCTGCTGTGACTGACTCTCTGGGTGTATCTCTTCAGTGTAGAAGCAGGAACCGTTCCTCTCTAGATGAAACTCCTCAGCATCGAAAGCTGGAAGCCTGATAGTCCAATGACCTGTGGACAAAAGGGCGAACTTGGGGGGCAGGGCGGGGTCGAGTAGAACACAGGACACCCTGCCGCACAAGCTTAAGGTGCCCGCGCTCCCTATCGGGGGTTCTTGAGGCCTTCCCGATAGGCAGGCACTCACCGCTCTGTGTGGGTAGCCTTAGTGTAGAAGCAGGAAACTGTTCCTGAGCAAAGGACCTTGCAGACAATGCAGGCTTGGGTGGGGGTGTCACATGTAAGAAAGACAGTCCTTCAGCAGGAGCTAGAGGAGGGGGGGTTGTGCTCTCTTCTGGGACAATCCTCCCCTGGATAGCACACACTCACCCATCCAGATGGAACTCCTCAGCACCTAAACAGGGATGGCTGGTAGCCCAATGAGCCAGGGATAAAAGGAAGAATGTGGCAGGCAGGGTGGGGTCCAGTAGAGCACAGGAGTCCATGCAGCACAAGCTGAAGGTGCCCGGGCTCCCTTCTGGGGGAACCTTGAGGCCTGCCCGGTAGGCAGGCACTCACTGCTCTGGGTGGGTAGCCTTAGTGTAGGAGCAGAAAACTGTTCTTGAGCAAAGGTCATAGCAGAGAGCAGGGCAGGCTTGGGAGAGGGCTGGGGGGCTGGTTCGTGTGTAAGAAAGATAGCTCTGCAACAGGAGCTGGGGGAGGGAGGTTGTGCTCTCTTCCGGGACAATCCGCCCCTGGATAGCACACACTCACCCGTCCAGATGGAACTCCTCAGCACCTAAACGGGGATGCCTGGTAGCCCAATCAGTATATAATATTGTATATATTGTTTTGTATCCTGTTTGGAACTCTCTTACATAAACAAAAGGGGGAGGTGCTGCTGGAGCTCCTTCCACTCCTTCTGTCAATAGCCTCTAAGATACCAGCCCACTTGGGTTGTCTCTTTTGCTTTAAAAATCAGATGTAGGCCTGCTCTCTCTCTCTTGCTTCCAGCTCTCTGGTTGTGCAGAGGGCTATTGTCTAGGACAGTGATCTGTAGGTTTTCCCCTTAAATAAATAACCCTTTTATTAATCATAATTTCAAACTGGTGTAGGATTGTATTGTGACTTACATCTACATTTAAGTATGTTGCTTATAGCCCTGAACTCCCCAGGATTTCTAGCTTGAAGTGGAGTTGTATTTTGTCAAAAGCTTTTTCAGTATCTAAAGAGATGATCATATGTTGTGTTTTTTTTTCTTTCAGTTTGTGTATATGGTTGATTACATTGATGGATTTTCATATGTTGTCTCTGGGATGAAATCAACTTTATCATGGTGGATGATCTTTTTGATGTGTTCTTGGATTCAGTTTGCAAGTATTTTATTGGGTATTTTTGCATTAATGTTCATGAAGGAAATTGGCCTGTAATTCTCTTTATTTGCTGAATCTTTGTGTGGTTTGGGTATCAGGGTAACTTTGGACTCATAAAATGAATTTGACAAAGTTTCTTTTGTTTCTGTTTTGTGGAGTAATTTAAGGAGTATTGGTATTATCTCTTCTTTGAAAGTCTGATAGAATTCTGTACTAAAACCATCTGGCCCTGGACGTTTTGTGGTTGGGAGAATTTTAATGACTCTTATTTATTTCCTTAAGGTTTATATGTATATTTATATTGCTTATCTGATCTTGATTTAACTTTGGTTAGTAGTATAAATCAAGGCAATTGTTTATTTCTTTTAGATTTTCCAATTTTGTGGAGTGCTGGTTTTAAAAATATAACATAATGATTCTTTGGATTTCCTTAGTGTCTGCTGTTATGACCTGTTTCTCTTTTGATTTGTTAATTTGGATATTTTTTCTGTATCTTTCAGTTGAACTGGTTAAGGATTTGTCTATCTTGTTGATTTTCTCAAATAATCTATTCTTTTTTAAAAAATATTTATTTATTATGTATACAATGTTCTCTCTGTGTGTATGCCTGCAGGCCAGAAGAGGGCACCAGACCTCATTACAGATGGTTGTGAGCCACCATGTGGTTGCTGGCAATTGAACTCAGGACTTTTGGAAGAGCAGGCAATGCTCTTAACCGCTGAGCCATCTCTCAAGCCCCCAAATAATCTATTCTTTGTTTCATTGATTCTTTGTATTGTTCTTTTTGTTTCTATTTCATTGACTTCAATCCTCAGTTTTATTATTTCCTGCCATCTATTCCATTCCTGTAAGTTTGCTTCTGTTTTTCTAGAACTTTCAGTGTGCTGTTAAGTTGCTAGTGTGAGATTTTTCCATGTTCTCTATGCAGGCACTTAGTGCCATGAACTTTCCTCTTAGCACTGCTTTCAGTGTATCCCACCAGTTTTGGGTACAATATACATTTATTTTCATTGACTTCTAAGAAGTCTTTAATTACTTTATTTCTTCTTTGACCCATAGTCATTAAATAGAGAGTTTATAGGTTTTCTATTGTGTCTGTTGTCAATATCCATAGATATTGAGAGATATTAATTATCAATAATAATTTCTGTAATTAAGTTGCTACTTGTGAAGATGGTTTGTGTGTGTGTGTGTGTGTGTGTGTGTGTGTGTATGTTTTGCTGGTGTAAGATTATTTCTTGTGTTTTAATGTGTGTAACTCCTTAGGTTTGAGTTGTCCTTCTAGTACCTTCTGTGGGGCTGGATTTGTGGACAGATATTTTTTAAATTTGACTTTGTTATGGAATATCTTGTTTTCTACATCTTTGGTGATTGAAAGTTTTGTTGGTTATGGTAATCTGGGCTGGCATCTCTGGTCTCTTAGAGTCTGCAGGACATCTATACAAGCCCTTCTGGCTTTTAGTCTCAATTGAGAAGTTGGGTTTAATTCTAATAGGTCTGCATTTATATATTACTTGAACTTTTACCCTTGCAGCTTTTAATACTATTTTTTCTGCATGTATAGTGTATTAATTATTACATGACAGCAGCAGTGGGGGTGGGGATGACAGGGATGGATGGGTTTTCTTTTCTGGTCCAATCTATTTGGTGTTCTGTAAGCATCTTGTACCTTACTAGGCATGTCCTGTTTAAGGTCAGAAATTTTTCTTCTGTAATTTTGTTAATTTTTTTTCTGGATTTTTCAGTTGGAATTTCCTTTTTCTATTACTATTTTTAGGTTTGGTCTTTTTCTAATGTCCCAGATTTCCTGGGACATGTTTTATGTCAGGAATGTTTAGATTTAATATTTACTTTGACCAGTGTGTCAATTTCTTCTATCATATTGTCTATACCTGAGATTCTCTATTCCATCTCTTGACTGTTGGTGATTCTTACATGTGTAGTTCCTGTTAGCTTACCTAGATTTTCCATTTCCAGAATTCCCTCTGTTTTTGTTTTGTTTATTGCTTCTATTTCCATTTTCAGATCTTGGAACAGTTTTATTTCTTCCTTTTTTTTTTTTTTTTTTTTTTTTTTTTTTTTTTTTTTTTGGAGACAGGGTTTCTCTGTGAAACAGTTCTAGCTGTTCTGGAACTCACTGTGCCCACCAGGTTGACATCAAACTTGCAGAAATCCTCCTGCCTCTGCCTCAGGAATGATGGGATTTAAGATTTGAGCTACCACCATCCAGCTACTTTTATTCATTTTTCATCTGTTTGCTTGTCTTTTTCTTGTACTTATTTAAGGCATTTATTAATTTACTACAATTGTTTCTTTTTTTTAAATTTTATTTATTTATTAAGGATTTCTGCCCCCTCCCCGCCACCGCCTCCCACCTCCCTCCCCCTCCCCCGATCAAGTCCCTCTCCCTC
>NW_004949949.1:0-543 GCF_000317375.1 Microtus ochrogaster
GGCAGGCTATAGAAACAAAGGAACTCCCTCCCGCTTGGGTGCCCCGAGGATTCGGACCCAGTGCCCAGACAGGCTGGGTTGGTTGATGTTATGTGCCTAAAGAGGGCTGTGGGGTCGAAGTGAGGGAGGGTTCTGCCCTAGAAGGCTGGGGGGCCAAGGAACCTCTGAGCTTCCAGTCCCAGGCTGGAGCCGCGGGGCCAGAAACTCACCCCAAAGCTATGTCTCCTGGTGCCTAGAGCCATGCTCCATTTCATAAAAAATGTTAGATCTGTAATGGAAGATTCAATAAGTATATGGGATAGGTAATTATATTTCATTCAAACAGTTGTTTTACTCTTTCAAATTGCAGATTTACTTGATGATCCTAGACTATTCGTTTAAGATGTCTTACATTCATTTATGCTTTGGATTATTTGTTTATTTTTTTCTCTTTTTTTATTTATTTATTTTTTCTTGGAAATAAATTTCCTCCTCCTCCCATTATCCCATTTCCCTCCCCTTCCTCCCACTCCCATCCCTCTCCCCCCACTCCTTTCCCCCTCC
>NW_004949949.1:2660-3282 GCF_000317375.1 Microtus ochrogaster
TCAGGGATGATAATGCCTCCAGAAGTTCCTTTATTGTATAAGATTGTGTTGGCTATCTTGTTTTTTTTTTCCATATAACGATGATTATTATCCTCTCAAGATCTGTGAAGTATTTTGATGGGACCTTGATGGGGATTGCATTGAATCTATAAACTGCCTTTGGTAGAATTGCCAATTTACTATGTTGATCCTCCCAATCCAAGAGCAAGGGAGATCTTTCCATTTTCTGGTATCCTCTTCAATTTCTTTCTTTAATGCCTTAAAGTTCTTGTCAAATAGATCTTTCACTTCCTTGGTTTGAGTTTCCCCAAAATATTTTATGCTGTTTGTGGCTATCGTGAAAGATGAAGCTTCTCTGATTTCACTCTCTGCTTCCATATCCTTTGTGTATAGGAGGGCAACTAATTTTTGGAGTTGATTTTGTATTCTACCACAATACTAAATGTGTTTATCAGCTGTAAGAGTTCTTTGGTGGAGTTTTTTGGGTCACTTATGTACACTATCATATCATCTGCAAATAACGGAAGTTTAACTTTTTCCTATCCAATTCGAATCCCCTTGATCCCCTTATGTATCTTATTGCTATTGCTAGAACTTCAAGCACTATATTGAAGAGGTATGG
>NW_004949949.1:5349-5856 GCF_000317375.1 Microtus ochrogaster
AGCCCTCAGTTTGATTATTTCCAGTCTTCTACTCCTCCTAGGTGAGTCTGCTTCTTTTTTTTCTAGAGCTTTCAGGTGGGCTGTTCAGTCTCCAATGTGTGCTTTCTCCATTTTCTTTAAGTGGGCACTTAGTGCTATGAACTTTCCTCTTAGGAGTGCTTTCCTAGTGTCCCGTAAATTTGAGTATGTTGTTTCTTTATTTTCATTGAATTCAAGGAAGACATTAATTTCTTTCTTTATTTTTTCCTTGAACCAGGTGTGGTTCAGTAGCTGACTGTTCAGTTTCCATGAGTTTGTAGGCTTTCTGGGGGTAGCATTGTTGTTGAATTCTAACTTTAATCCTTGGTGATCTGTTAAGACACAGGTGGTTACTAATATTTTTTTTGTAACTCTGTAAGTTTGCTTTATGTATGTGGTCAATTTTTGAGAAGGTTCCATCACCTGCAGAGAAGAAGGTATATTCTTTCCTCTTTGGGTGGAATATTCTATAGATGTCTGTTAAGTCCA
>NW_004949949.1:6998-8970 GCF_000317375.1 Microtus ochrogaster
TATCTTCAGAATCTGAGATTCTTTCTTCTATCTCTTGTATTCTGCTGGTTTTGTTTGTTTCTCTAGTCTCTATGCATTTACCTAGATTTTCCATGTCCAGCCAGCCCTCTGTTTGTGTTTTTTTTCCTTCCTTCCCTCCATTTCAGTTTTCAATTCTTGAATTGTTTCCATTATCTGCTTGATTGTTTTTCCTTGGTTTCCTAAGGTACCATTCACTGATTTACTCAATTTTTCAAACTTTCTGTTATTCTTCTCATCCATTTCTTTAAGGGCCTTTTTATATGCTGTTTAAGGGCCTCTATCACTATCATAAAGTCAATTTTTTCTACTTCTTCTTTATTAAGGTGTTCATGTCCTCCTGTTGTGATATCGATGTGTTCAGGTGGTTTCATGTTGTTTTTCAGATTGTTGGCTGAATTCTTGCATTGGCGCCTGCCCATCTCTTCCTCCGAATGGTCCCCTATGGATCTTCTTTTACAGGATCAGGTCTCCTTGCCCACTGATGTACCTTCCCAGTGATGTAACTCCCCAGTGATGGCTCTCCTGGTGCCTAGATTGGATCACTGTGCTGCTTGAGTAGCTTGTCCACAAAGGGCCTACCTTGCTTGCTTCAGGCAGGCTATTGAGACAAAGGAACTACTGCCCTCCTGGTTGCCCTCCCGATTCAGATTCAGTCCTAGCGCCCTAGCAGGCTGAGCTGGGAGATGTTATGTGATCAAAGAGAGGAGGGAGGCAGAAGGGGGGAGGGTTCTGGATGCAAGCTGGGTGGGATAGGATGAGAGAGGAGGTATCGGGCAGTATAGCCCCTGCAGGAAGACCATGAAGTGTAGGAGGGATGAGGAACGTCTTAGTTCCCTGTTCTGGGCTGCTGCCGCCGGTTACAAACTCACTCACCCCAATGATGGCTCTCCTGGTTCCTAGATCGGATCTCCGTGCTGCTTGGGTAGCTCGTACACAAAGCGCCTATGTTGCTTGCTGCAGGCAGGCTATTGAGACAAAGGAACTACCGCCCTCCCGATTCGGATTCCTATTTGTTTAATTTTGCAAAGATATGATGCATTCTTTATGTTGCATTTGTTTAACTCCATAAAGCTTGTTACTTTGCCTGACAAAATCTCCTGATTGGTCTACTAAAGCTCTAAATGGCCAATTTTTAGTCAGGAAAGGGAAGTCAATATGGCTGTTAAACAACAGAATAAATAAACAATATTTGGGAACATTTACATTTAAAGGGTGATATGATATAGATATGAATAATTTACATTGGTATGGATCTTGGTTTATTGATACACATTTAGGGTCAATTTTCTTATATGTATATGTATTTCTGATCTTTACTAAGGTATTGTCATTGTGCAGTTCAATTTAAAATGCAACGTATTATTAAGAAGTATAGGTTAATAGATAATCATCTATAATAGTCAAGTTTGTAGTTATGTTAGTTAGATTTTCTACATGTACAGAGAAGTATTTCAGTTATAAAAGTATTTTTCATATATTCTGAGCCCTTCAAAATACGGCATTTACAATCTCTTAATAACTTCGGACTTTTCATGACAATGAGATGCATCTGCTCCTGGCAGCACCACCTACTTCAAGAGAAACATGGACATTGAAGAGGATCCTTATGGCGCTTGCTAGTCATTTGGGGGAAAAAAAACTGCTCTTGCTTGGACTGCATAACTTAACAGGCAAAACCCACAGAGAGATGACTGCTAAACTTGCCTAAAAATGAGATGATCCTTCAGGGTTTCTGCTTCATGAAAGCGTTTGCAAGACATTCTGCATGACACAAAAATGTGACTAACAAACTGCCAATATAGGCATAATTGTCTGTAAAATTTCCTGGTTCATAAAAGAATCTGCTGGATACTATGAGCCAATAGGCTAAAGGGAGATACCGCAACATTACAAAAGAACTTTTGGTAAATGTCCAGGCAGCAAAATGTCTCCGTCAATTCTAGAGTTTTGA
>NW_004949950.1:0-504 GCF_000317375.1 Microtus ochrogaster
CTTAACTTAATTATATCTACAGACTATTTCTAAATAAAACCCCATGCATTGTTAAGAGGAGTTTGAATTTGGACATATCTTTGGGGGCAGGATCACACCTCTCACAGGTCTCTCACTGCTTACCCCTTTATCTTACACTCTTTCCTTTTTCTCTTCCTGTTGCCAGAGGCTGCTCATTCATTTCCCAGCCACCCAGACCAGAAATAATCACACAGAAACTGTATTATTACAACTGCTTGACCTATTACCTCACACTTCTCATTGACTACCTCTTATATCTCTCTTAAATTAACCCATTTCTATTAATCTGTGTGTCGCTACATGGTTGTGGCCTACTGGTAAGGTTCCATCTGGCATTGGACATCTGTCTTTACAGCAGCTACATGGCTTCTCCCTGACTCTGCCTTCTATCTCCTTCTCTATCTGCTTGAAATTCCTGCCTTGCCCTATTCTGCACTGCAATAGGCCACCCCATAGCAGATTCTTTATTAACCAATGGTATTC
>NW_004949950.1:1249-3195 GCF_000317375.1 Microtus ochrogaster
GATCCGCCAAGTCCAACATGGCAGAGGCCCATTCAGTGCCAGCTATGTGAGTCATGCTCATAGCCTCACTTCCAGACGCACAGCAGGTCTGTGCTGCTTTAAGCAAGTTGTAGCAGTCTGCTCACAAACCCCATTTAAGGGCTTAGCGTCCTGAAAAAGCCAGAACTGTTCGTGCAACTAGCACAAACCAGGAAGCCACCATTTTGAAACCTCGTGAGGCTTTTTTGCTGCTAATACTGAATCAAGAAGAACTCTCTTCAAAGAGCCCCAGCACCGGTGCTCGCCACCATCAAAGAGAGCCCACCCAGGCAGAAAAAATTCAGCTACCAAAAAGCTGCAGTAAATTCTGTTTTATGTTTGTTTGTTTGTTTGTTTTTGTCCAGAATTTCTTTTCAAACTCTCTCAGATTTTATGTGGGCATAGTCAGCCCCATGTTGGCACACCAAGCTGTTGGTGGGGGCTGCTCATTCATTTCCTGGCCACTCAGACCCAAAATAATCACACAGAAACTGTATTATTACAACAATGCTGGACTTATTACCATATGCTTCTTATTGGCTAGCTCTTATACCTTAATTAGCCCATTTCCATTAATCTGTGTATCACCACATGGTTGTAGCCTACTGGTAAGGTTCTGTCCAGTGTCTGTCTCCTGCCCCTGCTCCATGGCTTCTCCTTGACTTTACCTGCTCTCTCCTCCTCTATCTGCTTGAAATTCCTGCCTTTCCCTATTCTGCACTGCAATAGGCCCAATGCAGCTTCGTTACTAACCAATGGTATTCACAGCATACAGAGGGGAATTCCACATCATCTTCCCTTCCTTTTCCTCTCTTCTCTCTTCTCTGTCACATTCATGTCACCCACCCATACACCCCCCACCTTTAACTGCATGGCCAGGGCCAACTAGCAAACCACAGAGAAGGAGCAATCAGGGAAAGGAGTTGAGAGCAAAAAAACATCAGTTTATAATTAGGTGGCCTAATCACCTGCATAAATTGTGTATTTATTATGATCAATGTATTAAACGACTCAGTTTTAATTAAGTTCTGCTAACTCATTCTCTTTGAAGACTCACTGAAGTGTGATTCACACCTCCCAGAATTAACAATGGCCAGAAAGAGCCACATGAGAGAGGTAGCTGTCCTGGCTGTCTTCATCCACCTCTCCCTGCCCCAGGTGTTCTTGTCCATCTCAGAAATGAAGTTGCTGGGATGAGCTGGAGCCATGGGCTTCCTGATGTTGGATATCCTGCACAGAGGTAAAAAATATGTTGTCCAAAATAGCAACTGCTAGATCAAAGTGGCCAAGAACCTGGGAAGGAGATGCTAGGCCTGGACCAGGAACCCTAGGATTGTTTTACTCTCTACCAGTGACCCCTCCTGCTTGTAAAATTGGGGCTTGATGATTCCTAATCCTCTCAGAGCAGAGATACAGAATGCCAGTGTTCTTGCATCTATGAAGGGCTCCATCCTAGGCCTAGAACAGCTTCCCTGATGGGCTCAAATTTTCAATGCTTTGATGAAAATATCTCTGAGGATCCAAAGGTGTATAGGCTGCATTATGTTCCAGTCCCTCCTCCATCCATAATCTGCTTACACTGCTCTTCTTCTGGTACCTGCTCCTGTCTCCTGTGACCGATTATGATCAGTCACCTGGCAACAAACTTCCTGGCCTCTGGCAACCTCTACCAGTACACAATGGGAAAGCCAAAGCATTGACCTTCATCCATACTGCACTTGCCTCTCCCTCCCTGCAGTCCTGTTGTCCTTGGTGAGGTTGATTCTGGGTAAACCCCCAGAGAATCTCGACACAATCTCTACTGCTAACAGCCCCCTCCTTCCCAGACACAGGTAGAGAGGCAAGTATGGCAAAGTCTATACTTCAGATTCTTCTGAGGCCATCAAATTTGGCACCACACCAATCTCATATGTCCTTTTTTGGAGATT
>NW_004949950.1:3530-4036 GCF_000317375.1 Microtus ochrogaster
TTCAAGTCTATCTGTCTCTCCCAAATGGACTTGACCTTAGTTGGGAACCCAACCACTGGGAGTGAGTGACCTCAGCTCTGGAGTTTTCTCACTACCGCTTATGTCTCTCTGGTTTGAGGTTGTTCCCAAGAATGGAAGTAAAATAAAAATCAGCATTAGAAGGGTAAAGAATATAATCAAAATATATTATTTGTAAAAAAAAAAGCTATAAGAAAAATCAAAATAAATATAAGAACAAAGAAATAGTCATATTATAAAAAGAAAATAATCATCATTGACTACTGAAATCTCAAGAACCACAAACAAGTTTTGAAAAAGGGCTTCGGCATCTTGAGCTAAGCAGGTCCATTTGGAACTCAGCCTCCATGTCCCCATGCATGTGAATTTTAGATACAATCTTTCTTCTAGGAAGAATCACTAGAGTGACTGAACATTCCTATCACCATCATATTATCATCCCTCAGAAAAAAAAATTCAGCCGGGCGATGGTGGCGCACGCCTTTAAT
>NW_004949950.1:5859-8042 GCF_000317375.1 Microtus ochrogaster
GAATCTCCCATTCTGAAAGATCTCCCTGAGAGAAGCAAGTCTATATAGTACTTTTTTTTGTATGACTGGTGTCCGTATGTAGTCATATTTTTCTTTGGGCCACCAGCTCACAAATAATGACATGGAAATTTATTAATTATGAAAGCTTGTTGTATCTGTTTGTTCCTTTGGTATATGTCCATCATTGTGAGACTAGTGAATCATAGATGCTAATAGTACCACTTCATTTCTCTAGGTACAAACCCTTTCTAATTGCTTGTCTTTTCAAATATTTGCTTAGATATTATCACTGGTGTATTCTATCATCTAAAAGATGGACAGTTTGTACATGGACTATAGACCATAGGTACTCATTATTATGAAATTATTAATAACTTCTAACTTTTTACTTGTCACTAGGAAATATTATTTCTATCAGATTTACTTTGAGCCTTTTCTGTGTTGAGGCCATCAGTTGATGTCTATCCTTGGACCCTATATACCCAAAGTCAAGTAAAGATCAAAGAATAAAATATATAAATATTTTTAAGATTGAATTTATGTCCCAAAGAGCCTGTATAAATTAGAATTATGTCTGTCTCTGAAATTATCATCTGTCACAGGAAATCACCTATGGGATATGCTACAAAGCCAGGCGGTTGAGCAATCTGAATGAGTCTGGGTACAAAGGTTGGCAGAGTGAGGGCAGTAGAGCTGGCTATGCCAGTATGAGTGCCCACCGAGGTTCCACAGAGAACTGCGCCTACAGGAAGGTCCCACAGGTAGAGATGAATACAGAGGGTCACTCTCTTGAATGCCTTAGCAATTTTAGGTCAGAATTTGTTTTAGAAGGAGCCCAGTGAGGCATCAAGCAAAGGCTAGGATATCAGAACATGGATCCATCAATGCCCTCTTCCCATTCCTGCCGCCCTAGGATGGGCTCTTGCCCCCCATCCTCTGCCCCACCTACTTCCACCTTGGAAAGGGGCTGGCTGAGTTATAACTTCCAGGATATTCAAAGTCAGGTGCCAAGTTGCAGGATGGGGTCCAATCTCTCAAAACTTTGGGGTAACTCCCAGGTCCCTGGAAAGACTAGCATACCCCATGAATGTTCTCATTCAATCTGTCTCCGTCAAAATTAAATAGTAAATTAAAAGCCACCATGAGGATTGAGGATATGACTCCGTAGGTAAGAGCATGAGAACCTGAGTTCAAATCCCCAGCGCACATGTAGAAAAACGGGATATATCTACATGCACAGCTGTAACCCACTTGGGAACAGAGACGGGAGAATCATTGGAGCTTTCTGGCTCCAAGTTCAGAGGGAGACCCTGTCTCAAGGGGATGTGACAGAGAATGACAGAACAGAACACTCTGTCCTCCTGCACATACGCCACACACAGGCATGAGCACATACAAATACTTACACATAAACAAACAAATAAATACCATGACAGACAGAGAGTGACAATCTAGGTAATAAGGGAAAAGACTTTGGACTCTTCTGAACAGGGGCCCTCACATTTTCATTTTGTGCTGAGCCCCATAAATGGCAGAGCCAAACCTGAATGGAACTGAGGCTAGTCAGCTGGGTTGGAGATAAGTTGGCAGGGCTCTGCTGCCACCATGCTTGACCTGCACTTCGTAAGACAATGTTGGCATACTTTTTCTGTAAAGGGCCCGATGGTAATTATTTCAGTCTTTATAGCCATATGCTCTCAGATGCAATGAGTCAGTGCCACCATTATAATGCAAAACTGGGAAGAAATAATACAAAATGCAATACATAGAGCTATGTTTCAATAAAACTTTATTTTAAAATACAATAGGATGGGTTTGGTCTGCTTGCCATCTCTTATTATAGACAAAGGGGTGTGCCCTAAAGACATTTAAACAGAAGAAAGGCACAGAATCAGAAAATTTTCTAGAAGGTTTACTTGACTTCACTGGGGAGAAGAGGATTAGCCTAGAGGGGATTCTAGAAGACAACGCTGCTAACCTCCAATTCCAAGGTGTAGCGTCTGTCTGTGCTACGTGTACTACAGTACTATGCCCATATTGCAGCACCTGCAGGAGACGGGTCATCCTTGAAACAAGAATGCCAATGTTATTGTGTTCAGGGGCAGCTTATATAGTGCTCTGGTCACACCCCAGCTCTCCGGATCTTTCAGCTGCAGCCACCAGAACCCACTCCCCTGTCTCAC
>NW_004949950.1:8427-8946 GCF_000317375.1 Microtus ochrogaster
CAGGATCAACCTGCCTGAAGCTCGAGTACAGGTACAGTGACCACTTCACCCAGTTCCTTGCTGGGCCCTCAGCCCTGCAGAGCTGCCCCAGCTGAGCCATCTCCTGGGTTCCAGGCAGTGAAGCTACCCTTGTCTAATAAAGAATCTCCAGTGGGTAAACACTGGTGCTCTCCTCCCATCTCTGACCCATGCCCCCTCTCAGCAGCTCATTCATGCTTCTAAGGGTTATCCATGCTATCAGCTATAGCAGCTGAGGACTGGGGTCAGCCAACATTTTTACTAAGAGGAATCACCTTGGGTTTGGCTAGACATATAGTCACTGTCAGGGAGGGCCAGTGTCCCTGCCATGGTGGCCTGAAAGCAGCCAGAGCCAAGGAAGAAACAGGTGACCATAGTGACATTCCAACACAATTATATTTACTAATGTGGAAATCTGATTTTTGTACAAGCTGCCAGTGTCAGAAAATACTATTCCTTTTGTTTCTTTTCTCAATGGTTTAAAACTGTGCAAATCCCTCT
>NW_004949951.1:0-589 GCF_000317375.1 Microtus ochrogaster
CTGCTCCGCTGGCGGCTAGACTCCCTTCCTGGTTGTGCAGAGGGCTGTGATCTGTAAGTATTCCCCTTTAAATAAATACCATCTTATTAATCATAATTCCAAACAGGTGTGGCATTGCTTGTGACATACGACTCCAGATAATCACGTTCTTTTGAAAGTGTATGAACTTCATGAAATGCTTTTGTGAGAAATGCACAAGTGTTTCTCTGAAGAGAAGAGCTGTTGTGTGGAAATATGAATCTACTGTTAGAAGTGAGAGCTGTGATTCTTTTTAGTGCAGAAGCTTTACCTTGAAAGATAATCACGTTCTTATGAAAGTGTATGAATTTCAAAAATGCTTTGCTGAGAAACGCATATGAGTTTCTCTGAAGAGAAGAGCTGTTGTGTGGGAAATGTGAATCTACTGTTATAAGTGAGAGCAGTGTTGCTCTTCACTGTAGAAGCTTTACTTCAAAAGATAATTACGTTCATTTGAAAGTGTATGAATTTCATGAAATGCTTTGTGAGAAACGCAAAAGTGTTTCTCTGAAAAGAAGAGCTGTTGTGTGGGAAATGTGAATCTTCTGTTATAAGTGAGAGCAGTGTTGCT
>NW_004949951.1:4617-5366 GCF_000317375.1 Microtus ochrogaster
ATCACGTTCTTTTGAAAGTGTATGAATTTCATGAAATGCTTTGCGAGAAACGCACAAGTGTTTCTCTGAAGAGAAGAGCTGTTTTGTGAGAAATGTGAATCTTCTGTTTTAAGTGAGAGCAGTGTTGCTGTTCACTGTAGCTTTACCTTGAAAGATAATGACGTTCTGATGAAAGTGTTTGAATTTCATAAATGCTTTTGTGAGAAACGCACATGCCTTTTTTTGAAGAGAAAAGCTGTTGTGGGGGAAAGGTCAAACTACTGTTTGAAGTGAGAGCAGTGTTGCTCTTCACTGTAGAAGCTTTACATTGAATGATAATCACATTGTTTTGAAAGTGTATGAATTTCATGAAATGCTTTTGTGAGAAACGCGCATAAATTTCTCAGAAGAGAAGAGCTGTTGTGTTGGAAATGTCAAACTACTGTTAGAAGTGAGAGCTCTGTTTCTTTTTAGTGTAGAAGCTTTACCTTGAAAGATAAACACATTCTTATGAAAGTGTATGAATTTCATAAATGCTTTCTTGAGAAACGCACACAAGTTTCTCTGAAGAAAAGAGCTGTTGTGTGGGAAATGTGAAACGACTTTTAGAAGTGAGAGCAGTGTTGCTGTTCACTGTAGAAGCTTTACTTTGAAAGATAATCACGTTGTTTTAAAAGTGCATGAATTTCATGAATGCTTTTGTGAGAAATGAACAAGTGTTTCTCTGAAAGAAGAGCTGTTGTGTGGGAAATTGAATCTGCTGTTAGAAG
>NW_004949951.1:6160-8041 GCF_000317375.1 Microtus ochrogaster
AAACGCACATGCGTTTCTCTGATAGAAGAGCTGCTGTGTGAAAAATGTGAAACTACTGTTAGAAGTGAGAGCAGTGTTGCTCTTCACTGTAGAAACTTTACTTTGAAAGATAATAATGTTCTTTTGAAAGTGTATGAATTTCATCAATGCTTTTGTGAGAAACGCACATGCGTTTCTCTGTTAGAAGAGCTGTTGTGTGGGAAATGTGAAACTACTCGTAGAAGTGAGAGCACTGTTGCTCTTCACTCTAAAAGCTTTACTTTGAAAGATAATCACGTACTTTTGAAAGTGTATGAATTTCAAAAATGCTTTTGTGAGAAACGCACATGTGTTTCTCTGTCAGAAGAGCTGTTGTGTGGGAAATGTGAAACTACTGTTAGAAGTGAGAGCAGTGCTACTCTTCACTGTAAAGCTTTACTTTGAAAGATAATCACGTTCTTTTGAAAGTGTATGGATTTCATACATGCTTTTGTGAGAAACGCACATGCGTTTCTGTGAGAGAAGAGCTGTTGTGTGGGAAATGTCACATGACAGTTAGAAGTGAGAGCAGTGTTGCTCTTTACTGTATCAACTTTACTTTGAAAGATAATCTCGTTCTTTTGAATGTGTATGAATTTCATGAATTGCTTATGTGAGAAACGCACATGCGTTTCTCTGATAGAACAGCTGTTGTGTGAGAAATGTCAAACTTCTGTTAGAAGTGAGAGGAGTGTTGCTCTTCACTCTAAAAGCTTTCCTTTGAAAGATAATCACGTACTTTTGAAAGTGTATGAATTTCCTGAAATGGTTTTGTGAGAAACGCGCATAAGTTTCTCTGAAGAGAAGAATGTTGTGTTGCAAATGTCAAACTACTGTTAGAAGTGAGAATACTGTTGCTCTTCAGTATAGAAGCTTTAATTTGAAAGATAATCACTTTCTTTTGTTTAAATTTCATGAAATGCTTTTGTGAGGAACGCATGAAGAGAAGAGCTGTTGTGTGGTAAATGTCAAACTACTGTTAGAAATAAGAGCAGTGTTGCTCTTCACTGTAGAAGCTTTATACGAAAGATAATCACGTTCTTTTGAAAGTGTATAAATTTCATGAAATGCTTTGTGAGAAACGCACAAGTGTTTCTCTGAAGAGAAGAGCTGTTGTGTGGGAAATGTGAAACTACTTTTAAAAGTGAGAGCAGTGTTGCTATTCACTGTAGAAGCTTTACATTGAAAGATAATCACGTTCTATTGATAGTGTATCAATTTCATGAAATGCTTTATGAGAAACACACATGGGTTTCTCTGAATAGGAGAGCTGTTGTGTGGGAAATGTTAATCTACTGTTACAAGTGACAGCAGTGTTAGTGTTCACTGTAGAAGCTTTACTTTGAAAGATAATCACGTTCTTTTGAAAGTGTATGAATTTCATGAAATGCTTTGTGAGAAATGCACAAGTGTTTCTCTGAAGAGGAGTCCTCTTGTGTGGGAAAGATCAAACTAATGTTTGAAGTGAGAGCAGTGTTGCGCTTCACTGTAGAAGCTTTACTTTGAAAGATAATCACGTTCTTTTGAAAGTGTATGAATTTCATGTATACTTTTGTGAGAAACGCACAAGTGTTTCTCTGAAGAGTAGAGCTGTTGTGTGGGAAATGTGAATCTACTGTTTAAGTGAGAACAGTGTTGCTGTTCACTGTAGAAGCTTTACCTTGAAAGATAATCAAGTTTTTATGGAAGTGTTTGAATTTCCTAAATGCTTTTGTGAGAAACGCACATGCATTTGTCTGAAGAGAAGTCCTGTTGTGTGGGAAAGGTCAAAGTAATGTTTGAAGTGAGAGCAGTGTTGCTCTTCACTGTAGAAGCTTTACTTTGAAAGATAATCACGTTCTTTTGAAAGTGTATGAATTTCAT
>NW_004949951.1:8473-8936 GCF_000317375.1 Microtus ochrogaster
TTTGAAAGATAATCCCGTTCTTTTGAAAGTGTATGAATTTCATGAAATGCTTTTGTGAGAAATGCACATGTGTTTCTCTGATAGAAGAGCTGTTGTGTGGGAAATGTCAAACTACTCTTAGAAGTGAGAGCAGTGTTGCTCTTCAATGTAGAATCTTTACTTTGAAAGATAATCATGGTCTTTTGAAAGTGTATGAATTTCATAAATGCTTTTGTGAGAAACACACATGCATTTCTCTGAGAGAATAGCTGTTGTGTGGGAAATGTCAAACTACTGTTAGAAGTGAGAGCAGTGTTGCTCTTCACAGTAGAAGCTTTACTTTCAAAGATATCACGTTCCTTTGAAAGTGTATGAATTTCATGAAATGCTTTTGTGAGAAACGCACATGCGTTTCTCTGTTAGAAGAGCTGTTTTGAGGGAAATGTGAAACTACTCTTTGATGTGAGAGCAGTGTTGCTCTTCA
>NW_004949952.1:0-1085 GCF_000317375.1 Microtus ochrogaster
GTGAGATAGGAAGAAAGATGCAGTATGCAGGGAGTAGAGGCCCTGCAGAGAGCCCAGGAAGTATAGGGGGATGGGGAACTTCTCTTTAATTTTCTTTCTTTGTTGTGTCTTTCTGTGGTTTGAGTATTAGAGTACTTGTGGTCTCAAAAAGAATTAGGAAATGTTCTTTCAATTTCTCTTTTTGTGGAATAGTTTGAGGAGTATTGGCATTTATTTTTCTTTGAAGGTATGGTAGAATTCTGAGTTGAATCTATTTGGTCCTGGGCTTTTCTTGATTGGGTGAATTTTGATTACTACATCTATTTCACTGAGTGTTATGGCTCTCTATAAATTGCTTATCTGATCTTGATTTAAGTTTGGTATCTTGTATATATCAATACATTCATCTTTTTAGGTTTCTAACATTTGTGGATTATAGAATTGAAGTATGGCTTTATGAGTCTCTGAATTTTCTTAATATATTTGGTGATGTTTGCCTTTTCATCTCTAATTTTATTAATTTGGGTTTTTTCTTTCTGTCTTTTAATTAATTTGGCTAAAGGTTTATCAAGCTCATTAATTATCTCAAATAACCAATTCTTCATTTCATTTTTTATTATTATTGTTTGTTTTTATTTTATTGACTTTAGCTACAAGTTTGATTATTTCTTGCCATCTACTCATTTTGGATATGATTTTTTTCTTTTTATTCTAGAGTTTTCAGGTGTGACATCAAGTTTCTAATATGAGGTTTATCCAAAGTTTTTTTATGTAGACAATTAGTGCTATGATTTTGCCTCTTAGAATCATCTTCATTGTGTCCCATAGTTTTGAGTATGTTGTTTTTTTCATATTCATTCGATTCTAAATGTTTTTAATTTCCTTCTCAATCTGTCTTGACCCCTTTTCATTCAGTGGTTTCCATGAGCTTGTATACTTTTTGTTTGAACAGCTGATAGCTTTATATCATGGTGGTCATGTAGAGCATAAACTGAAGTTTCTGTCCCACCCAGTCCTGAGGCCATTCAGTCCCAAATAAACATATAGAGGCTCATATTAATTATAAACTGTTTGGCCTATTGCTCAGGCTTATTACTAACTATCTC
>NW_004949952.1:1638-2296 GCF_000317375.1 Microtus ochrogaster
ATGATATACATCTGGCCTCAGTAGACTGAGAACTGTGTAGATTTAGCTTTTCTTTTACCTTTTTCCAGACTGTAGTTAATATTACTACAATATAAAGAGGTCATAGGTAAATAAATGATATACATATATTTTTTGCCTCAGTAACTATTTCATTTTATGCCCATAGACATTTTTATGATTAATTGAGAAGAAGGTGCTTCTGTCCTTCAAATCTCTCTTAGCTATTGGAGATTAATGACAACCAAGTAATGCAGTTTTAGGAGAGAATAGTGTTACTTTCTAAGCCATCCTTTCAAAGTAAGGCTTATCTATCTCTGTGTCCCACATGCTCAGAACCCAGTTTCTCTGGACATTGAAGTAGCACAGTCAGGTAGCCTGGTGTTCTCTTCCTTATGCTGATGACCATTGAGCTATAGAGGGCGATTCTGTTGTTTTCTCTTCGTAACCTTTTTTTAAATTTTATTTATTTATTAAAAATTTCCACCTCCTCCCATTTACTTCCCACTTTCCCCCTTCCCCTCCCCCTCCCCCTCAAGTCCTAAGAGCAGTCAGGGTTTCCTGCGCTGTGGGAAGTCCAAGGTCCTCCCCCCACCATCCAGGTCTAGGAAGGTGAGCATCAAAACAGACTAGGCTCCCACAAGGCCAGACCATGCAGTAG
>NW_004949952.1:4968-5260 GCF_000317375.1 Microtus ochrogaster
GCCAAAAAGAAAGGCTCCAGGTGGAGTGTCTTTGGTGCTCAACATTCTCTCAGGAATAGAGCAGTGTTGCCAGCAGCAATTGTGTCTCACTACCGCAAAACTCTGAGTTAGATAAAAGGCCATTTTCTACAGCTCTTTGAAGAGGTTGAAGATTATCTATACTGAGTATAATCTCTATGTATCTAAAGAACCTACTGGGTTTTTTGACTCATCCTCCACACGTAATTCATCATTTAGACCAGTATTACTTTTTTCAGCAGAAATTGGAGCTTTTAATTTTCTTGGTGAGGCA
>NW_004949952.1:8265-8934 GCF_000317375.1 Microtus ochrogaster
AGAAAAATATAAAGAACTGCAGCAAGAAAAGCCAGTGTGTGATAATTTATATTAAACTGCTGGCTCCATGCACAAGACATAGGCCACAAAGCCACTGCAAGGCACAGGCCATGGCTGAGGAAGTGAGGGCTCATGCCTAGCAGAACTTGCGGCAGGTAGCCAAGCGGGGGAAGGAGAGGTTCTAAAACCAAATGTTGGGTGCCAGGTAAATGCATAAGTCACAAACAATCCCACAGCAGTTTGGAATTATGATTAATAAGGTGGTAATTATTTAAAGGGTAAAAAAGTTACAGATCACTGTCCCAGACAACAGCCCTCTGCGCAATCAGGAAGGAGTCTAGTCACCGGAAGTGGAGCAGGAAGTAAGAGAGAGCGAGGAGGGAAGACGCCGCTTTTTTAAAGAGAGAGACCACACCCCAATGGGCTGGTATCTCAGTGGCTATTGGCTGGAGGAGCGGAAGGACATAGTTGAATGAATGCTTTTGTAATATGACAGGGCATCTCTTGGGTATATTCCCAAAAGTGGAATTGCTTGATCCTGAGGTAGGTTGACTCCCAGTTTCCTGAGAAACCTCCACACTGCTTTCGAAAGTGGTTGCACAAGTTTGCATTCCCACCAGCAATGGATGAGTGTACCCCTTTCTCCACAACCTCTCCAGCAAAGGCTAT
>NW_004949953.1:0-6427 GCF_000317375.1 Microtus ochrogaster
GAGCCAGCAAACAGGGCTTCTCCATGGTTTCTTTTTAATGAGCTCTTTGAGAGTGTTGCGTGTGTTCCCATCATAGTCACCACCACCCCAGCTCTTCCAGATTCACCCCCTTCACTCCCCACCCAATTATGTATCAAAAAAGCAAAAACAATACAAAAACCCTTCAAGACCAATTTGTGCTGACCAGAAATATTCTTGGAAGGTGGCCTTCTCCTAGATCACAGCTGACTCACCAAGGGCTACAGTCACAGAGAAAATGAACCGTTTCTTTCCCAACAGCTTACAGTTGCCAATTGCTCCCCAGTGAGGGGTGCCTGGCTCCGCCCTCCATGCCGGGGTTTGGTCTGGCTGTGGCTTACACAGGTTTTGTGCATGCGATCACAGCCACCATGTGTTCATATGCGCAGCCTCCATGCCGTATCCAGGAGACACTCTTTCCTCTAGTCACACCCCATGACCTCAGCTTCACGTCCCTGCCGTCACCTCCCCCCGTCACGGACTCTAACTGGTAAGTTGAAACAAACCCGTTCCTCCTTGATGTTGCTTTTGGCCAGAGTGTTTTTAATCACAGCAACAAAATGAGCCTAGAACACATGGGTTTTCCTGTCCAGGTCGTATCTTCTTCAGGGTTGCCTGAACGAAGAACCAGAGAGGCACATTAGTAGGAGCTCCGTTTGAAACTGATTCCTTGAAGCAAGCAGGGAAACTAAGGTACACAAGAAGGAGCACAAAGCAAGGCTGTGTTACTGAACTGCTCACAGCCTGGGTAGTGAGGTTTCACCTTGTTGGGGAACCATGGAAGACTGGTATGTAACAACTGTCATAGCTGTCCCTTAAAAACCGACAGCTAGGGCAATTCTCAGAAAAATGAAAATATATGGCTACACATATATACATGAATATTTATAGCAACACAAGCCACAAGAGCTAAATGATGGAAACAGCTCAAGTGACTTTTAACAGATGAATGAATGAATAAACTGTGGTATATCTATATGAAAGAAATATTACTCAGCCATAGAACAGAATGAAGTGCTGATACATGCTACAGACAGGCCAACTGTAACGGTATTAGTGACATAGCCCCGTTGCAAAGAACAAATATTCTATGCATCCACTTACATAAGGTATCCTTTTCAATTCCCGGGCATCCGTGTAGGCAGGCATCACGTGATCAAGTCAGATGCAACCGTATTTTCAGTGCAGCAGCAACCTCCATAAGTGAACTCCATACAGCAGGGCTATGGTACATGTTCCTAAACAGAGAGCACTTTCTGGGAACCTGACCCAGCTCTCAGTGCACATCCATTCTGTCCACCCCTCGTCCTAATGGCTGGAAACCCACTTGCCACCCGTCCTTGATTCTTTGGATAGTCGACTGGCTTCCCAGAGTGAATGGTGTCCCCGGGGTTGTCCATGGAACGCTTCTGGATAAGCTCGGTATTCAAATCAGAAGGCTTGGAGAAGATTGTGTCCTTAGTGTCAGTAAGCACCATCCAGTCCACTGAAGGCTTGGGTAGAACAGAAGGCAGAGCTGGAGGAATTTGCCCTGAGTTTTTCTGTCACCCTACTTGAGGTGGGGCACCCCACTCATCTTGACTTTATATTTTCTTTAATCTGTATGTGTGTACATTCATGTGTGAGTGCATGCACACGCATGCTGTGGTGCTTGGGTAGACGTCAGAGACATCCATGGATCTCAGTCCTCACTGGCCACCTTGTTTGTTCCCTGTTGTTTGTTCCCAGCAGGCCCACAGGTTTATGGGGATTTTCCTATCTCCTTCTCCCATCTCCCTGTAGGAGTGCTGAGGTTACAGGCAGGTACTACCACGTCTGACTTTGTGTGAGTTCTGGGGATTCAAACACAGGACCCCCATACTTACACAGCAAGTGCTTTGCCCACTGAGCCATCTTCCCAGTCCTTGGCTTAGTTTTCTGCCGTCAGTCTCCCAGGTCTCAGCTTTGAGAGTTGATTGCCTTGTGACTAGCACAGCTGGCTTTCTGGAATCTCCAGCTTGGTGAGCCAATTCCTAATGATCACTTTTCTCTCTATGTGTCATATATATATATATCACATATATTTTGTTGGTTTGGAAGGCACAACATCGTGGCCTGGAGCGCATGGTAGAGCAAAAGCTGTTCTCCTCATGGAATCTAGGAAGCAGAGTGAGAGAAGGCAGACTGTGACCCCCATATCTCCTACAGGGGCATGACCCTAGTGATGTAGTTTCTTCTCATCAAAACCTGCCTTTTATGGGTTCTACCACCTTCCAATGGTATCACAAATCCTTTGGAGACATTTAAGTCCCAAGTCATAACTGTCATAGAGCATGGGAATCAGATAATCAGTGTATGTTTCTAAGAGGCAAGGGTTGGCCTCATTGGCGCTCACAGGACTATAAAAATCTTCCATTATTCAAAGTGGGTCCCTGGCTAGGGAGTGAGATCCCTGACACCGGAGGTGTCCAGGCACAGGCTGGATGACAAAGTGAGAGAGCAAATTTTGACAGAACTTTTATTAAAAGACCGACCCTGGCAGAGTCAGTCCAGTTCTCTGAAGCTAGAGAGGCATGAAGAGACATACTTAAAAGGGCCCTTGGAGACCTAGAGATTGGCACTTTGGGTTTAGGAGCCATGAGATCAGATAGTAGCTGACCCCTAGTGTCCTCAGCCAGAGCTCTTTGATTCTGGGGCTGAATATTCACTCTCAGATAAGTGCGGTATCATTTCTGAAGGGATTGTTGAGTGTGCCTGAGCACCAGAGGTCAGTGGCAGGCAGTTACATTTCGGTCACGATTTGAGCACTGAAGGAGAGAGTCACGATGCTGGGCACTCAGACCCATTAACAGCAGGAAACCCTGTCGGCCTGGGGAAGTAGTAAGACAAGCCATTTCCAGGTTTGCAGAAGTAATGGGCCCCAGCTGAGCCTTGGCCTCACCCAGAGGCAGGGCATATGCCCATCCCTCCCCTCCTTCCGGGACTCCCTGGTTCCCATCAGTCTAGCACTTTGCCAGGGTGTGATTTATGGGTGGTGAGCGGATAAGGGAGAAGGGAAAAACAGGGGGAGTGCCCATGTGAGGCACACCAACCTCGCTCTAGGCTCAATAATCCCAAGAATCAAATGCCCTCTCAGGCATGGGCAGGGCAGAGGAACTGGAGATATGGCATTCCTTTCTCTAAGCTTGCTTTCGCTCTGGATAAATGCCAACTGTTCGTCTCTATGGGGCACAGTGGGACTGATGCTCTGATGCATGCCCTCAGGGTTCGGCGCGGAAAGTATTTGCCAAGCCAGCGTGGCGGTCTGAGTCTGGATCCCCGGAATCGGTGTAAAGCAGACACAATAGCATCTATCATTGCTGAGCCCCTAAGGGGGGATGGTGGGTAAAGACAGGAGAATCCCCAGAAGCTAGCAGACCATTTAGCCTCATATGTCCAGCAGCAAACAAGGGGTTTTGTCTTAGGAAGCAAGAACCAACATGCGAGATTGTCCTCTGACCTATACACTGAGACACATGCAAACATACAGACAGACAGACAGACACACACACATACAGTCTGTGGAGGGGTGAATAATCAAATGCAAATGTAGGTATTTTGCATACAGACCACCTCATCTATTGATCGTTTTTTATAGTAAGAGCTTTAAAATAGTTTCTTTTCTACTATACTAAAATATTCAATCTGGCCATGTTAACTGTAGTCACCTACTGTGTTAGAACACCAGAGCCCATTCTTTCTTTCTAACTACCATTGACCAGTTGCTTCCTATGCCCTTTCTCCCCACACTCCCCAGCCTCAGATAACCGCTCTCTGTGAGTCTATGTGCAGATCTAGCTATTCTGCATTTTCTGCACACTACCGGATGATGGTGGCTACCCACACCCACTGCCAGTGTCCCTCTCCAGGAGACCGCACCCTGAATAGCATGAGTACAGGAATCTAGAGAGTAGATTCTGGAGTCCAGGTGCCAGAGACTGAATCCCAGCTCCATCATCAGATCGGCTGTCCGACCTTGGGGCAAGACACTCAACGTCTGTGACCTCTGTCTCTGCATCAGAGGGAAGAGGATGAGAACGCTTACAAGCACACTGTCGCTAACTACCTAAGATGAAGCATGAAGCACTTCACACTACACTCGGAGCACAGGAGCATCCTCACAGATATCCGTAAGGAGATTGAAGGTGGGGGTGATGGTGCCAGAAGGACAAGCACAGGGCCTGGAGCTGAGCAGTGCTCTAGGGAGGTGCTAGAGACAGACGGAATCCTCTCAATCTCAGGGTCAGGCAGAGGAACACTGCTGTGGAATTTTATTTTAACTGGGCAAAGATGGGTTACATTTCTTTATGCTGCATTTGTTTAGCGATGTAAGGATGTGTGTTGAATTATATAAAGATGTGTTGTATTAGTTTCACTTTACCTGCAGAAGGCACCTGATTGATCAGTCTAATAAAAAGCTGAATGGCCAGTAGCTTGGCAGGAGAAGGACAGGTGAGGCTGGTGGGCAGAGAGAATAAATAGGAGAAATCTAGGCTTGGAAAGGAGAAAGAAGAAGAAGAGAACTAGGGAGAAGGGGAGGGTCACACCCAGGGCCAGCCAGGCAGCCACAAGCCCGACCAAGAAGCAGTGAACGTAAGATGTACAGAAGGAAGAAAGGTAAAAGGGCCCCAAGGCAAAAGGTAGGCAAAGAGAAATGAGGAAATTTAAGTTGAAAGAGCTAGCCGGAAATGAGTCTAAGCCAGGCCAAGCACTGAATACTAATAAGTCTCTGTGTCATGATTTGGGAGCTGGTTGGTGGCCCCAAAAGAAAAAGCCTGGTACAAAACACACCAACAGAGCTAATGTAGCTTGGCAGGGCAATTCTTTTTGTACAAAGGGTACACCAGGACCCCAGTTAGACTGACAAGCACACTTGGCCACGATGGTTTCTATCTTTTATCCGTGACACAGATGACTGACTGTGGCTCAATCCCATTGGTGGGAGCTCAACTTCACAACTTGACGTAGCTGACTAATCAGCACAGAGCAGAGAAGGCTCAGGACATGTGAGTCCTTGCTGCGTTAACTACCTTTGATAGGAAAATTTAAAAATTGCATCAATAAAATTTTAAAAATGTAAACCTTTTGTGAGAAAACACCTAATTACATTTTATAGGAAAAACAAACAAACAAACAAACAAACAAACAAAGATCTTCCCATGCATTAGGCTCTCTCCTCCACTTCTTTTCCTATCTCCCTTCAAGCTGATCCACAGGGAAACTTCTGCTTTGCTGTCTGCATTGGGGATGGGACTCATTTGGGTGGCGTGAGAATGTCTAAGATCCTCATTGCTAATAGGAACCACTTAAGGGGCTCCCTTGAAGTTGCTGCCACTGTCTCTGCTCAGCAATCAACCTCACTGTGCTTTGGATCACTTGTCTCCAAATTGCTGTCCTGATGCTCCAGCCCAAGCAGAGAGATGAGTAATGAGCCCAGCCTGCTTCCAGAGGGAGCAGTCTTGTCTTCCCGACGTGAGCTTTCACTGACCACTCAGGCAAGACCCCAGCAGGAGCGCTGAATAAATGAGATCTGTTAGTGACCCATGACTTGGGGGATGCTTGTGACACACAACCCTCTCCTGGGCCTGCTGGCTTGTCTCTGTTGCCAGTTTCTTAGAGTGTCTATGTATCTCCTAGACGGCCAAGACTCTGATAGCTGGCTAGTTCACTTAAAAAAAATTATGAAAGCCTGGTATAAACCAGGAAAAAAAGAATCCAGGTTAGGCATTGGCCATCAGAGAAATGCAAATCAAAATGGCACTGAGATTCCATCTTTTTCTGATCAAAATAATGGTCAATGAAGAAGACAAATAGCAGCAAAAGCTGTTGAAGATGTGAGGAGAGAACCCTTACACGCTGCTGCCGGGGATGTTACTAGCCCAGTCACTAGGCAAGTCAATATGGCAGCTCCTCGGACAACTAGCAATAGCTCTTCCATGTGACTCAGCTGGGCCGCTCCAGGATATTTATTTACCCCAAGTCAACACATCACAGCAATATTTGAACACCAGCGTCAGCACTAGTCACAGCATCTCAGTTATGAAGCCGACCAACAGGAACAGATTAAGAAGATGTGGCACAGGTACAATGGAATATTTGTCATTCATGGAGAGGTGATAAAGACATGCCATTTTTGAGAAAATGGATGAAGCTGGTGGGAGATGAGCCAATTAAGTGAATTAAGTCAGCCCCAGAAAGATAAATATCCTATGTTTTCCCTCCCTTGTGGGTCCTAGATTTTGTAGAGATATATAAAATCATGTTGGCTTATATGACATAAGAGCAGAAGTAAAGCCATCTTAGGGGGCCAGAGAGGACTGAGGGGAGAGGAAGAAGGATAAAGGGTTGTGGCTGCATGTTCAACATATAATATATACGTTCATAAAACCTC
>NW_004949953.1:6771-7465 GCF_000317375.1 Microtus ochrogaster
ATTTATTTATTTATTATGTATACAACATTCTGCCTCCATGTATGCCCACATACCAGAGGAGGGTGAAAGATCTCATTAAAAATGTTGTGAGCCACCATGTGGTTGCTGGGAATTGAACTCAGGACCTCTAGAAGAGCGGACAGTGCTCTTAACCCCTGAGCCATCTCTCAAGCACCCCAAGATGTCCTTCTAACAGTAAAACTGAACCAAAAGAAATGGAATGAAGTCCTAGTCTCTTCCCAGTGCTGCATCAGAAGCACGGTAACCTGGGGAATTATGAACAACAGAAATGTGTTTAACCTGTCACGGAGGTGGAGAAGCCCAGGGTCCAACAGAGTCTACGCCTGATGAGGACTTACTCTCTCTTTCAAGACGGCTGCATCTTCAGTTGGTGACAGGGTAAATGCTGTGGAAATACAAAAGAGGCCAAACTCCCTCTCTCAATCCCTTTTTATAAGACCGTTAATCCTATACTAGAAGGTATATGATTAATGACTTAATCACCCCATAAGGACCCCTGCTCTCAATACTTTTGCACTGGGTATGAAATTTCAACATGAATTTTCAATAAACATTGAAACTATACCAAAGTCTGAAATTAGACCAGTTCAAGAGTCTGAAGAAATCAAAGACAGCTTGGCTTGAGGCAATAATAGTCTTCAGGGATGCAACAGAAGAATTGAAGAACTGTACC
>NW_004949953.1:8005-8927 GCF_000317375.1 Microtus ochrogaster
TGTGCTTAGCAATGTGTTGACTCGGATGAGGTAGCTCACACCTGTAACCCCACCATTGAAGATGGTGAAGCCGGTGGGTTTCTGTGAATCTGAGGCCTGCCTGGACTTGACTGAGATCCTGTTTCAAGAAAGAAAACAAAAATGTTGTAATTCTATCTTTGTTATAACCATTCCTTGTATCGATTTTCCTGGAACCCTTGCACACACAATGAAACGCTCAGTCTATTTTCAGTGAATGTCACAGTCACCATGATCATACCCATTAAAGCCATGATAGATCCAAGAGTTGTTTATCTTTATTCTTACAGGAGATAGCAGGAGACCTTCAATTGACTCTAGTTAACTTCTATTGTTTGTTTTAATTACAAAATGATAAAATCTTCAAATGTTTAAAACATTATTACCTTTTTACTAGTGTTCATTGTCTCCTTCCCGTCTAGTTGTTCTTGTTACTTTTACCTCTTTCTGCTGGGCTTCTAGACGCACCCCCCCCTCTCATTGCCTTTATTCATCTGTCTTTAGGCTTCAAAACTATACACTCTGGCTTACCACCGTTGGAAAGGACCCTTAGGATAGACGCAGGCTCAGTCAGTCACTATCACTGATCGTGTAGAACTTTCTAGGGGTTCGCGGAAGTTGGTAGTGTGGAGTCAGAAACACTAAAGTATTTAGCTCTTACTGGTATCAGGAGTAGCAACAAATGGCATGGTTATCCTCCGTGTTGGCTTCCTCAGTGTGAAAATAGCTATAACAAATCCTACCCTGCAAGGTTGAGTGATGGAGGAAGGCATTGGTTAATTAAATAAAGAAGCTGCTTGCCCTGATAGGTTAAAACATAAGGTGGGAGGAGTAAACAGAGCAGAATGCTGGGAGGAAGAGGAAGTGAGGTAAGATGCCTCAGACAGAGACTCGACAGCTCTCC
>NW_004949954.1:0-517 GCF_000317375.1 Microtus ochrogaster
CACACAAAGAGATTCAGGACCTGTTGTGTTCCCAATTCTGAAAAGCCAAGTTACACACACAAAAACATGTTGGTGAGAGAGAAAAAGAGGAGTGGGAGAGAAGATGGGAGAGGAGGGGACAAGAATAGAGAGGAGGACAGTGGATGGGAGGGGAGGAGAGGAGAGGGGAAGAGATGGTTGGAGAGGAGAGGAGAGTGGAGGGGAGGAGAGGAGTGTGGAGGGGAAGGGAGGAGAGGAGAAGAGAGGGGAGGGAAGGGGAAGGGAAAAGAGGGGATAAAAATGGAAGAAAAGTGGAGGACAGGGAGGAAAGTAAAAAGGAGAGAAGAGGAGAGAAGAGGGGAGGACAGGGAAGGACAGGAGTGGAGAGGAAAGGGGAGGAGAAGGGAAGAGAGGGGAGTAGAGGAGAAGAGAGATGAAGGGAGGAGAAAGGGGGAAATGTGAGGAGAGGAGAGGAGAGGAGAGGAGAGGGGAGAAAGGTGAGGGAAGGAGAGGGAGAAGATTGGAGGAAAGGGGAGGA
>NW_004949954.1:5195-6200 GCF_000317375.1 Microtus ochrogaster
TGGAGAAAGCAAATCAGTCTCTAAACAAACAGAATTCAATAATCAGAATATTATTAAGGAAGCAGATCAGAGAATGTATTTTCAAGAAGGTGAAAGTGAGAGATTTTGGAGAAGGAGTATAGAAAACCAGAAATATGGCACTTGAAAAATAGAGGCCTAGGGGAGGAATTTGACTTTATTTTTCATATATGAAGAAGACAGGTTTTTTCTTTGCCATCAAGGCTAAGTGTCAATCCTTACTGAGAGAGGGTAAACAAGTTTCCTCCAGGGATAATCTCTGACATGTTCATTCAGTCCCTAGACATATAGGTGCATAAAACAAAGCTATATGGACTCAATAGTTTAGAAATAAATGTGTTTATATATTGCACAAAACCATACATATGCCTGCATGGAACTCATGTAAGAATATTTTAGGCAGGGATATATGGGATAACTTGAGGTACAAAGAAAAGGAAGTAAATGGCAGGAGATATTTAGATGAAGTCTCTATGTGTGTCCTTCTCAAAAAAAAAAAAACATAAAGTCTAACGTCTTTAAAGAACTGGTTGCAGGTTCAGTAGGAATACTTAGGTCATAGAAAAACTACATCCAGATATTTGAGATCTGCCTCCAAGTGACTGACAGTGTTTCCCAATGTTTGAGAAAACACATGAATGTAATACATTTTGGAACTTGCTATAACCAAGATACAGAGATTTTTGGATTAAAATGACCCATCACAAAAGCAGGGCAAGGAATGAGGAAAGACTGAACAAAATAGTGGTTTTGATAGGTTATGTTCTGAATTGTTTTACTTTTAGGCTATTGATGACCAGTATTGGTATACTAGGCCAAGGCAAGCTAATGATGTACTTTCAATTTTACAAAGTAAAGGCTTTTACATATATTTAAGTCCTGACACTCAGGAAGAGAGGGACTCTCAGGGAAACATCAGCACACATTCAAGTAGTGAAGCTGGAATTTCAAGTGAGCCTTGCTTTTAGTTTCATAATCTTAGTTCTT
>NW_004949954.1:6774-8228 GCF_000317375.1 Microtus ochrogaster
AGTCTTAGCCATGTGTGAAGAGCTTTTTATATAAAGAAAGGGCTACCTAGCAATACCTTGCACCTATTCTTGTATGTTCATGATCGCATGTGTTTCTGACAGTGTGAGCCTGTGTATTTGTCTGTGAATATGTGTGTTTGTGTGTCAATATATTTTTTTGTAAATTTTCTATTGCAACAGGTACACACACACTCACAGATAAACAGATAATAGGCAACATGTACAAAGGACCCACCCTACTCCCACTAACTTTCAGAAACACAAGGAATAAGCTCTTATTGTCAAATGCCCCCATGCATTGCTGTGTGTCAATTCATCCTCAGTAAGACGTTCACAAATGCAAAGGTCCACGTACAAATGCATGACTAGGTGTTACATTATATTAGGTAGACTCTGCTACAGCAAAGGCTACACTTACACCCACGGATGATGTTATGTCATTTTAGGTGTACACAGTCTGTCAAAAATCTGTAGAAATAAACACACACATACACACACACACACACACACAAGTATATGTAATGTAATTTCCTGGCTTTTTTCCCATCCATAGGCAAAGCTGCCCACACATACATGGAAAGGGATCACATTCAGTTATCACCTCATCTTCAGCCAAATTCAAAATAGACATACACACACAAATAGATGTGAAAGCCTGCTGAGTTCCAAACCCTGAATAGTCTAATAACACACACACACAAACACACAAGAAGAAGACAAGCACAGAGAGACACACAGACACACTCACACACATACACACAGAGAGACAGAGAGAGAGGAAAGAGAGAGAGAGAGAGAGAGAGAGAGAGAGAGAGAGAGAGAGAAAGAGAGAGTAGCAAGAAAATTGCACAAGACCAAGAAAGAGAGAGGTTGACATTGGGTCCAGAAGGTGTCCACTCACTCAGAGTCAAAGCCCCATAGACCCACACAAGACCATGATGCCAGGTACCACTATGTTTCCTATCCCTTACAACCAAAGCCTTACGAGCAGGGCTAGGTGTCATGAACCTTATAGCCGCAACCACCACATGCATAGTTTGGTGCTAGGTACTGCTCAGAATCTCCTCTTCTATAGCAACTGCCACACATACATGGGTGGTGATAGGTCATGTGAAGTGCTCCCTCCATAACAACTGGAGCACCTATAAACACACACACACACTTATCTGCATGCATGCACACACAGACACATGCACATAAATGCCCTAGTATGTATCATGTTCTGCCTGTTACCCCTTACAGACAAACTTACATAAACCTAAATTGGTAGGTGGCAAGACTGATGGCTGCCGGGTGACGGGAAGCAGCCCACTGCTTGTATTACTACAGATGGCGCCCAGACGTGTGGACAACTGAATCCACTGAAAGCCTGGGAAAGCTTGGGAAAGTGTAAAGCATGTTTTCTTGGTAGCTGCCATTTCTAGGTTCTGCTCTGCTTGCTAGAGGCAAGCAAG
>NW_004949954.1:8328-8915 GCF_000317375.1 Microtus ochrogaster
GGGAGAGGAGTGGAGAGGGGAGGAGAGGAGGAGAAGAGAAGGAAGAGGAGGGGAGGGAAGAGAGGAGAGCAGAGGACAGGAGAGAAGTGAAGAGGAGATGAGAGGGGACAGGAGGAGAGGAGAGAAGAGAGAGAGGAAGAGATGTTATGAGAAGATGGGGCACTGAGGAGAAGGGAGGAAAGGATAGGGGAGAGAGAAAAGTGGAATGGAGGGAAGAAAAGAGGAGAAGAAAGAAGAGGGGAGGGGAGGAGAAGGAGGGAGATATGAGTGGAGGAGAGGGGAGGAGTTGAAAGGAGAGGGGTGGGGACAAGAGAAGAGAGGAGAGTTCAGGGAAGAGGAAGAGAAAGGAGAGGGGGAGAGAGGAGTGGATGAGAGGAGAGGGGAGTAGAAAGGAGGGGAGAAGAGCAGAGGGGATAGAGGGGAAGAGAGGAGTGGAAGAGAGGAGAGGGGAGTAGAAAGGAGGGGAGAAGAGGAGAGGGGGGAGAGGGGAGGAGAAAGGAAGGGAGAAGGGAAACAAAAGAACCTTGAAACAATAGAAAAAGATCTTAGGGTCAGACCCTGTAGGTAAGCCCTCACCCATAGTCAAG
>NW_004949955.1:0-8913 GCF_000317375.1 Microtus ochrogaster
CCTCGGGGTCATTCGCTTCTCAGGGATGAGGGACAGCAATGGGTGTGTGGTCATGCGAGGGTGAGGGTGGTAGGAAAGTAGTTATCGTATTTCCTCAAGCCGCAAGAAAGTCAAGACTGTTTGTTCTGCAGCGAAGTGAATAATTGTGCCAGGCCTGGTGGCGCACGCCTTTGATCCCAGGACTCGGGATGCAGAGGCAGGTGGATCTCTGTGAGTTTGAGGCCAGCCTGGTCTACAGAGTGAGTTCCAGGACACCCAGAGCTTCACAGGGAAACCCTGTCTTGGAAGGTGGGGGGAGGGGATAAAACACTGAAAACTGTTTTTTTTGTTGTTGTTGTTTTTTAAATTTTGTGCTGGGGAACTAACCCAGGCTCTCAAGCATGCTGAAGCAGTTGTTGACCCACTGAGTCCTAAATCCAGGCCTAGAATATTAATTTTTTTCAGATTTATTTTTAACTACATTCATGTGTGTGTTTGCTTGTACATGTCCTCGGAGACCAGAAGAAGGTGCTGGATCCCACAGAGCTGGAGTGGTGGCTGTGAGCATCCCACTGTGGGTGCTAGAAAGTTCTCTTAAGTGCTGCGCCATCTCTCTAGCCTCTGTGGAATTTTTAAATACACGATTTGTCTTTTAAAGGTATTTTCCAAGATTTCTATCAACTGATAAGTAGATAATCAAAACACAATATATTCATGCCATGGAATAATATCCAGCAATAAAAACGAAAGAACTACCAGGTTCATGCTACAGCACGTACAAACCTTGAAATCAGGTTAACCTGAAGAAGTCAGACAGCCAAGGATGGCGGCACAATCCTGTAGTCCCAGCATTCAGGAGGCTGAGGCAGGGGCATTAGGAGTTTCAGGCCAGGGGCTGGAGAGGGCTCAAGGATTAAGAACACTGGCTGCCTTTCCAGAGGACCTTCAGTTCCTGGCACCCACATGGCAGCTCACATGCCCTACTCCGAGCCCAAGGCACACACCTGGGAAACACTCATACACATAAAAGTAAATTAATTAATTAGAAAAAAGACTTTCAGGTCTGCCTGAACTACATGGGAAACCCTGTCAACAATCAAAACAGGAAGAAGCCAGATGGAAGGATGCATGTTCTGTGAACCCAGTGACATGTATGTCCACAGAGTGTTTCGGGACAGAGAGACTGGTGGGTCTGGGGGTGGAAGGTTTGTTTTCAGCATGGAAAGAAAAATCTAAAACCAATTGGTGGTGGTAGCATAACCTTGAATATGTAAAACCCCTTGAATTGCACACTGTAAGATGGCTCCTTGTATGTTCTATGAAGTGCATCTCAATACACCTGTTACCAAAAGGGGATACTTTACAAGGAAGATAAATTCACCAGCCACTGTAATTCTTGTGGCTGAACCTTTGTTCAGCTCTGACCTTCAGAAAGCAAAGCATGAAAGAAACCCAGGGGTTGAGTAAGTCCTCTTAAACCAGGTAGCGGACCCACCTAGTTCAGGCCCCTGCAGAGTTAAAGCAGAAGCTCCCACACCACCATTTTCTGTTTTGGGTTTTGAAAATAGGATTTCTATAGTCCAGCTGGCCTGGAGGTTTCTGGCCCAGGCTAGCTTCAGACTTGCAACACAACAGTCCTGGAACAACTCTGGCATTCTGGGATTACGGGCTTCCCCACGCATGCCATTTTTTTTTTTAAAGATGTGGTCTCCACATGTAGCCCCGGTTGAACAAAAGCTTAGCCCTCTGCTTCAGCTTTCTGGGTGCCAGGGTTGCAGGTGTAGGTCACCTTACCGGCCTACTAAACAAATCTTGGTCACACAAGTTACACAAATACACTCTCAGCTGGCAAAAACACTGGCACATCTGGGTTCCCTTAACACGTCTTCTCCCTACCCGCAGCCCTGCAGTTACTGCTAAAAGACATCATGTCCCCAAAAGAACATAAGGGGCTTATGCCAGTGGAAGGCTTAGCAGGTTCCCCTGGCCAGGGCCTCGGCTCCTCTCCATGACATGGACGTCTCCTCTGCACTGAGCTCCAAGAACATCCTCGCTTCAAAATCCTAACCACTCCCCTGAGACCCATCAAACCTAGGCCATCTTCGGAATTCTAACGCTGTCTCAGCGCCACCAAGGAGCCCTCATCGCCAACAGGCTCCCTGCCCTCTACCCCACAGTCAGACTAACTTGTGCTCTCACTTTGGGACCGCTCCCCACAGCATGGCCACCTGGCAGTATGGACTCCCGGAGGCCAGGGGCTGGGTGGGGCAATCCTTCTCCATAGGAGGTGTGCCAATTGCAAGACAACCACTGAGATCAAACACTGTCTTCTCCCCAGAGGGATGCAGGGAGTAATAAGTTCTGACTTGTACGAATAGACAGACTGTCTCAGAAGCCACTGTGTGCCAGGTGTTGGAGAGCAGGCAAGTCCGTGCCTTTACCTTCCATCCCCCCAAGGATATACTTTGGAGGCCATCATGGCCCCTGTGAAGAATCCTGGGATAACGAAGCACAATCCAGATGAGAGTGTGAGGTAGCAACCCTAAGTTCCCTTGGGGATAAGAGAACGGAGTCCAAGCCAGGATATGAGGGAGAAGAGGAGGCTACAGCCCTTCGCCTCTCTCAGCTTTCCCACCGCCTCTCCCTCCTGCCAGCTGCCCGAACAGTTGGTAGAACACTTGCCTGAAGCCCCAGATGTGATCCCCAGCAGCACAGAAACCAGGTGGAGTGGCACATCCCCTAAACCCCAGCAGTTCAAGGTCACTCTTCAGCTATATAGTGAGCTCGAGGGCAGCCTAGTATACCAGAGACCTTGTCTTAAAATATATCTCTCGGCCTTTGGTTCCTTCACTAACAGGTAGACAGCTCCTTCAGGGTACCCGCCCAAAGAAAGAAGGGACTAGACCAAGCAGCAGTATTTCCAGCCCTCTCCACAGTGGTTTGCTCCTTCTACGTACACACAGGACTGAGAAGCAGCTGACCTGGTGTCCAGCAAATCAGACTCTTGTTTGCACTGCCTCTCTTGTTGAGATAACCTGCTCAACCTCCCAGGATCAAATGCTCGGCAGAGTTCCCCAGCCAAGCAGGAGCCCACAGACCAACGTAATCCTTGTTTATTTCTCCATCTCTTCCCACGTTTTCCTTTAAGAGCTGACAATCTGCCATCCAGTCAGACACCTGGGAGCGACCTCCCCTTCTAGCTTAGCTCTATCCAACCTGTGGTCCTGCCCACCTTCTCCACCTCCTGAGCCCCGTCCTCTACCGTAAATCCTGACTCTCCTCAGCCTCGAGCTGCCTCAGCCTTCCTCCGTAAGACAGTCAGAGCTAATTTCTCAAGCAAATCTAGCAACGTCACTTCAGTGCTGGTTCTTCTTAGGTCGCAGATTCTTTAAGAATCTGAACCCGGCTGGGCGGTGGTGGTGAACGCTCTTAATCCCAGCACTGGGGAGGCAGAGGCGGGTGGATCTCTGGTATAGTTCAAGGCCAGCCTGGTCTACGAGAGCTACAGAGAAACCCTGTCTTGAAAAAAAAAATCTGATCCAGGTGGTGGTGGTGCACGCCTGTAATTCCAGCCCCTGGGAAGCAAGAAAAAGAATCTGATAAAGGAACTGGAGAGATGGCTCAGTGGTTAAAGAACACTGGCTGCTCGTGCAGGAAACCTGAGTTGGATTCCCGCACCCACAAGGTAGGTCTTACAACTGCTTTCAATTCCAGTTCCAGGGGATTTGATACCCTCTCCCGACCTCTGTAAGCACCAGGAACGAAAGTGGTACACAGACATACATGCAGACACTCCTACGTATAAAATAAAATTTAAAAGTAAACATGAAAAATAAATGTGAAAGAATTTGGTAAAAAGCTATAGGCTGGTATACCATCACCCCAAAGATGTCTCTAGACCTCTAGAACCCTAGAACCAGAGAACACAGGTCAGTTGATCCTGAACTGGAGGCTGTTCTGGTCCCAGCTTGATCATGAGGGTCCTTACCCGTGAGGAGGAAGGCAAAGCAAGAGAGCAGAAGAACCCAGCCTAATACCACTGGGGCTGACAGCAGAGGATCTGAGCCTCCACCCCCACCCCCGGAACCTCAGTGAGAGGCACAGCCCTGCTGATCCCCCCACCTTGGACTAGGAGCCCGTGTCAGACCTCCAATGCAAGAAAATGAATTTGTATGAGCAAGAGGCACCGAGTGTGTGGGAAACTTAGAACAGCAACGGTGAACTCATATCCTCCGCGGATAATTACTCACAGAATTCTCCACGGTCTTAGATATCTAAGGCTCAAGCCTTCCCTCTGTCTGAGGACTCCTAGGAACTTGCTGGCTACTGTCCTGCCTTTTCATTGCCCCATATTGGGGCAGTTGACCCGCTGGGCAAGGCACTTGGCCCCTTCAGACTGGTCTTGCCAGTCTCTAATGAACCTCTACCACCCCCAACCAAGGATGGCCCCGTAGTAAACCTAAACAACAGAGCCATTCCTCACTCAGAACAACTTGCAACCTTTAGGGGGCTGGCTGGTTACTGTTTTGTCAGCTTGAGACAAGCAAGCGTCATCTGGAAAAGGGAAGCTCTCTTGAGAAAATACCCCCATCAGATTGGCCGGTAGGCAAGTCAGTTGGGCATTTTAGTATAAGGATGGATGTGGGAGGGCCAAGCCTACCGAGGGCGGAACCACTGGTGGGATGGGGGTGCAGGCGGGGGTGGGGTGGTATAAGAAAGCAAGCCAGGAAGCAGCCTTCCTCCGTGGTTTGATTTCAGTTCTAGCCTCCAGGCTCCGGCCTTGGCTTCCCTTGATGGACTGCAACCTATAAACCAAATAAATCTTTTTCTCCCCAAGTTGGTTTTGGTCAGTGCTTTATCACAGTAAGAGAAAGCAAACTAGCACGGGGGCTTTCTTCAGTGTTTGGCTCGCTTCCCCTTCACAACCAAAACAAAACCTACGCACATCCCAGACGTCTGGCACCAGGCCAGCTCAGGGTGCGCGGATGGGTGACCCTCCTCAAGGCGGGGGGGGGGGGGGGGGGGGGGGGGGGGGGGGGGCGGGGGGGGGGGGGGGGGGGGGGGGGGGGGGGGAAGAAGCCTCGTCCTAGGAGGCGTACCCAGGTCACGTGATTGTGAATCATTTCCCTTCACCCGAAGTTCCTTCTACTTGTACTTCTCCGAGATGCCGCTCACACTGAGAAAAAATAAGAAAGTTCCCCGGGGGAGGGGCAGGATCCTGGTTTGGTTCTTATTATTTCTGAGACGGAGAAACAGGATGGGCTTGAGGGAGCCAGCGGGGCTCCTGGTTAGTCTGGTTCAGGGCCTGGGCACCGACACTGCTGAGCACTCACCTATGAGCGTGATGGCCCGTGGCAGTTTCTTGCTGTCCATTCCTGCGCGCTGCAGCAGCTCGGCATCTTCTTTGCTCAGTCCGGGCTCCTGACAGCGGCAGCGACAGGTGGGTGAGCCCGGGGGGACAGCGCTGCCCTCGGCGGGGCCGATCCACTCGGTCGGGGTGGCGGCCAGGGGCGATGCACGACCCCACGTGGAGCCCGATGACGGGACGCGTGGCAGCCGCGGGAGCGTGGACGCGGAGCGGCGGGGGAAGGCGGGCGATTCTGGCACCGGCACGGTGAGGAAGCGAGTGGACGGCGCGGGCGAGGGCGAGCGGCTGCTTCCCGCCGCGCCCACGGGTTTAACGCGCACGTCTACCTGCAGCTCCATGGGCGCAAAGGACCCGGGCTCTCCTGACGCCGTCCAGGGCTGCAGCTCGGCCTCGCCGTCCCGGGGCTGCTCGGCCCACTTGGGGCTCGGCGACGGCGGCTCGCGGCTGCATGAGCCCAGGCGGCGGAAAGCGCCATAGCCCAGGCTGAGCGGCGGCAAGCGCGGGGAACCAGACCGAGCCGGAGGCTGCGGCTTCTCCGAGAGCTCCCGGAGATCCGCGTCCGCCGCCTCCTGCCCAGTCCGCTCCGGCCTCGGGTTACCGTCTGGAACCCGGGGTTGCGGTGCCTCCACGGGGATCTGCAGTTGCTCCGTTTCCGGGCTTTCTAAGGGCTCCTCTGGGTACCCGGCCGCGGCCTGGCCTCCCCCAGAAGCTTCCCGGGTCCATTCCATCCCGCGTGCCGAGTCCCCGGGACACGCCGAGCGCTATAACTAGGCAGGGTTCCCAGAAACTTCGCGCCTGTCCCTGAAGTTGTCAACTTTACGCTTCTCTAAAGGACCCCTCTGTGATTGGCTGTGGCTACGAATTGGCCACGCCTCTCGGAGGTCCAGCCCCGCCTTTCCGTGGCACAGGTTGGTGGGCGGGGTTGGCTGAGCGAGTCAGAGGGTGGGGTGGCTCTAAAAGCAGTCCTGGGAATCTGAGACCAGCAGATTCCCCGTCTCCTTCATCCCTAGCCCCACCCGTTCCCTGAGTTGGCTTTGTACCGCGTGTGGGTTCTGTTATAGATTAGGCGGGAAGACATTGGCTAAATCCGTGTGGACAAGGATTTCAAAAGTATCAGAGCAAAGGAAAGGGATGGGATGTTCTTCTAAAGAGTGGCAGAGGGTCACTGGTTGCACAATTTGGGAGAGGATAAAAGATTCAAGTCCTGATTCCAACTCTGGAAGTGTGGAACTAACACATTTGGAAAATGAGGAATGAGCTAGGGGCCTTGGCCCACACCTTTAATCCCACCACTCTTGGGGCAAAGGAATCTATGAGTTCAAGGCCAGTCTGGTCTACGTAGGGAGCTCCAGAATAGTCAAGGTTTATACAGTGAAACCCTGTCTCACCAAAACAAACAATAACAATAACAAAAAGAAGTGAGAAATGAACGCTCATACTCCCACGAAGTGTGGGGCCCTCTACCTGCCTGGTGAGGTAGCAATACAGATTTGTGGGGTTTTTCATTTGCTTCGTATTTTTGTTTGTCTTTTTTTTTTTTTTTTTGAGACAATTTCTCTAGGTAGTTCTGGCTCTCTTGGAACTTGCCCTCTAGATCAGGCTAGCCTCGAACTCACAAAAGCACTGAGTGCTGGGATTAAAGGTGTGCACCACCACGCTTGGCCTGCATAGGGTGTTTATTATTGTAGATTTTCTTTTAGCATTGAAGTGTGTATAACAGGGTGTCTAACGGAGCTCTTGTGAAGCTCAGGCATCTTGAACCTGGAGTTATAGGTATTTGTGAGTTGCCTGATGTTGGTGTTGGGATTTGAACTAGATTCTTCATGATAGCGCAGCAACTTCTTACCGTTGAACCATCATCTCTCCCGCTCCTGAATAGCCATTTAAAACACAGATTCCTTGCAGGGTCCTTCCACACTGCCTGAGTCTGCAGAGGCACGGGAGGTCACTGCTATTGTAACCAGGGCTCCAGGGTAGGGTTATCAGATGAAAGAGATGACTCAGTTAACTCTGACTTCAGATGAGCAAGTCTCGTGTTTACATGGCAGGAGGCTTTTCTCCCTAACACCATGAAAGTGCATCTTAAAAGGCACAGAACTGTGATTTCCAGGTGGGTATGGGGTGACCAATGCCTGTAACCCCAGCACTGAGAGGTGGAGGCTGGACGATCAGGAGTTTAAAACAATCTTCATCTGCATATATTTCAAGGAAAATTTATTTCAATGAAAGCCTCTTTGTTTTTTTAAAAAAAGATCTATCTATCTATCTATCTATCTATCTATCTATCTATCTATTTATTATGTACACAGTGTTCTGCCCGTATATATACCTGCATGCTAGAAGAGGACACCAGACCTCATTACAGATGGTTGTGAGCCACCATGTAGTTGCTGGGAATTGAACTCAGGACCTCTGGAAGAGCAGTCAGTGCTCTTAACCACTGAATTATCTCTCCAGTTCAAAAAAATCTTTCTAAAACAAAAATTACAAATAAAACAACCAGGCTGAGCTAGTGTATGATTTTAATCCCAGCACTTGGGAGACAGAGGCAGGTGAATCTCTGTGAGTTCAAAGCCAGCCTAGTCTACAGAGTGAGTAGCAGAGAGATCAGGTCTTGAAAAAAACAAAAAACAAACTAAGACCACCACTACCACCACCACCACCAACAACAAAAAACCTAATAAAACAAAACACATGAAAAAAAGGAAGAAATGATGAAAGAGAAGGGTGCAAAAACCATCAGAGGTTTATAAGGAACACATGATCAGAACAGAGTCTGCTGGATTTGATGGCAAGGGTGCCTCTTCTGAGGAAGGTTTTGAGAAGGTAGGAAGGATGACAGAAAAGACAGCAGAGGTTTGAATTGTACTTGGGACATGAACAGAGGTAGTGGGTGGGGATAATTCTGTTAGAGAAGGTTGGTGGTGACAAAGGTACTAGGGATCAGACATACATCACGGCACCTGGGTACGTTCCTGTTCTCGAATCCTCCATCCTCGCTTTCCTAACACCAAAGCCAGCTGGGTTTCCTCCTCCCCTTTGCCTCTGCTGCCTCAAATCTGCCATGTTCAGCTGCTTCCCACTTTCCATTTTTCAGTGGGAGCTGTTTCCCACCCAACAAATTTATATATTGAAGTCTTTTCTCCCAGGACCTCAGCTGGAAACAGGGTCATTTAGCTGAGAAGAGGCCATACTAAGGCAATATAGCTGGTATCTCCAGAAAAAGAAGACATTTGCAGAGACCTGTGCTCAGAGAAAATGCCAAAACTTGAAGGCAGAGATCGGGAGAATGTACCCAGAAGCCAAACAAACGGAGAAGCTAGGGGTAGGGCAAAGAGTAGATGCTTTCCTAAGGAGCCAACCCTCCTGATGCTGTGATCTCGAATTTCTGGTCTCCAGAATTGAGGGGATAATTGAAGCCTCTCAGTCTGTGGAACTCTGCCCTGGTAGTCCTTCCGACCTAGTAAGCTGCCTTCCTGGGAGGGCTTGGCCACCCTGGGTGGTCAGCACAGTATGCTTGTGCCTATAGCACCTGCCTTTCCCTGTGACTGCCATGTGAGGTCTTC
>NW_004949956.1:0-450 GCF_000317375.1 Microtus ochrogaster
CTCCTGAGACTGAGAAGCTTCCATAAAGCAAAGGACACTGTCACTAAGACAAAAAGGCAACCCACTGACTGGGAGAAGGTCTTCACCAACCCCACAACTGACAAAGGTCTGATCTCTAATACATATAAAGAACTCAAGAAACTACAATGTAAAAGGCTAATCAACCCAATTATAAAATGGGGCACTGATCTGAACAGAGAATTCTCAACAGAAGAAGTTCAAATGGCCAAAAGACATTTGAGGTCATGCTCAACTTCCTTAGTGATCATGGAAATGCAAATCAAAACAACTTTAAGATACCATCTTACACCTGTCAGAATGGCTAAAATCAAAAAACACCAATGATAGCCTTCGCTGGAGAGGTTGTGGGGAAAGGGGAGTAGGTTGCCTTTTAGTCTTAGTGACAGTGTCCTTTGCTATATAAGAGGAGAACCCAAAGAAACACCTATA